>NW_027476251.1:0-300000 GCF_051020955.1 Megalopta genalis | reverse complement strand
ATCGTGTGTTTTGCTTGGATTTGAAGCTAACTCGTTTGTTTCTCCTGTATTTGACGCTGTATCATTTATATCGCAAGTATTTGAAGCTAAACAATTTGTTTCGCATGGATTTGAAGCTAAGCCTTCTACTTGGCATTGATTTGAAGCTAAATTATGTGTTTCGCATGGATTTGAAGGTATCCCGTTGTTTCTCCTGTATTTGAAGCTGTATCATTTATATCGCAAGTATTTGAAGCTAAACCAGTAGTTTCGCATGGATTTGAAGCTAAGCCTTCTACTTGGCATTGAATTGAAGCTAAATCATGTGTTTGGCATGGATTTGAAGCTAACTCGTTCGTTTCGCCTGTATTTGAATCTATATTACTTATATCGCAACTGTTTGAAGCTAAATCATGTGTTTCGCTTGGACTCGAAGATAACTCGCTTGTGTCGCATGCATTTGAAGCTCTACCATTTATACTGCTAGTATTTGAAGCTAAATCATTCGCTTCGCATGGATTTGAATGTAACTCGTTTGTTTCGCACGCAGTTGAAGCTATACCACCTATATCCCAAGTGTTTGAAGCTCAATCATTTGTTTCGCTTGGATTTGAAGGTAAACCTTCTACTTCGCATTGATTGGAAGCTAAATCATTTGTTTCGCATAGAATTGAAGCTACCTCGTTTGTTCCTCCTGTTTTTGAAGCTATATCACTTATATCACAAGTATATGTAGCTAAACCATTTGTTTCGCATGGATTTGAAACTAAGCCTTCTACTTCGCATTGATTTGAAGCTAAATCATTTGTTTGGCATGGATTTGAAGCTAAACCCTCTACATCGCATTAATTGGAAGCTAAATCACGTGTTTTGCATGGATTTGAAGCTGAACCTTCTACATCGCATTGATTTGCAAATGAATTCTGTGTTTCGCATGGATTTGAAGCTAACTCGTTCGCTTCGCCTCTATTTGAATCTATATCACTTATATCGTAAGTATTTGAAGCTAAATCATGTGTTTCGCTTGGATTTGCAGCTAAACCTTCTACATCGCATTTATTTGAACCAATTCATGTGTTTCGCGTGGATTTGAAGGTAACTCGATTGTTTCGCATGCAGTTGAAGCTATATCACATTTATCCCAAGTGTTTGAACCTCAATTATTTGTTTCGTATGGATTTGAAGCTAAATCTTCTACATCGCATTGATTTGAAGCTAACTCATGTGTTTCGCGTGGATTTGAAGGTAACTCGTTTGTTTCGCATGCAGTTGTAGCTTAATAATTTATATCACAAGTATTTGTAGCTAAATCATTTGTTTCGCATGGATTTGAAGCTAAGCCTTCTACTTCGCATTGATTTGAAGCTAAATCGTTTGTTTCGCATAGAACTGAAGCTACCTAGTTTGCTCCTCCTGCTTTTGAAGCTATATCACTTATATCGCAAGTATTTGAAGCTAAATCATATGTGTCTCATGGATTTGAAGCTGAACCTACTACATCGCATGATTTAAAGCAAAATCTTGTGTATCGCATGGATTTGAAGCTAAACCTTCTACATCGCATTGATTTGAAGCTAAATCATGTGTTCGCATGGATTTGAAGCTAACTCGTTTGTCTCGCATGCAGTTGTAGCTTAATAATTTATATCACAAGCATTTGTAGCTTTGCCATTTGTTTCGCATGGATTTGAAGCTAAGCCTTCTACTTCGCATTGATTTGAAGCTAAATCGTTTGTTTCGCATAGAACTGAAGCTACCTAGTTTGCTCCTCCTGCTTTTGAAGCTATATCACTTATATCGCAAGTATTTGAAGCTAAATCATATGTGTCTCATGGATTTGAAGCTGAACCTACTACATCGCATGATTTAAAGCAAAATCTTGTGTATCGCATGGATTTGAAGCTAAACCTTCTACATCGCATTGATTTGAAGCTAAATCATGTGTTTCGCATGGATTTGAAGCTAACTCGTTTGTCTCGCATGCAGTTGTAGCTTAATAATTTATATCACAAGCATTTGTAGCTTTGCCATTTGTTTCGCATGGATTTGAAGCTAAGCCTTCTACTTCGCATTGATTTGAAGCTAAATCATTTGTTTCGCGTGGAATTGAAGCTACCTCGTTTGTTCCTCCTGCTTTTGAAGCTATATCACTTATATCGCAAGTATTTGCAGCTAAATCATATGTGTCGCATGGATTTGAAGCTGAACCTTCTACATCGCATTGATTTGAAGCTAAATCTTGTAAATCGCATGGATTTGAAGCTACAACCTTCTACATCGCATTGATTTGAATCTAAATCATGTGTTTCGCATGAATTTGAAGCTAACTCGATTGTTTCGCATGCAGTTGTAGCTAAATAATGTATATCACAAGTATTTGTAGCTAAACCATTTGTTTCGCATGGATTTGAAGCTAAGCCCTCTACTTCGCAATGATTTGAAGCTAAATCATTTGTTTCGCATGGAATTGAAGCTACCTCGTTTGTTCCTCCAGATTTTGAAGCTATATCACTTATATCGCAAGTATTTGAAGCTAAATCATGTGCGTCGCATGGATTTGAAGCTGAACTTTCTACATCGCATTGATTGGAAGCTAAATCTTGTGTATCGCATGGATTTGAAGCTAAACCCTCTACATCGCATTGATTTGCAACTAAATCATGTGTTTCGCATGGATCTGAAGCTAACTCGTTTGTTTCGCCTGCATTTGAAGCTATATCACTTATATTCGCAAGCATTTGATGCTAAATCATTCGTTTCGCATGGATTTGAAGCTAAACCTTCTAGATCGCATTGATTTGTAGCTAAATCACGTGTTTCGCATGGATTACAAGCTAAGCCTTCTACTTCGCATTAATAGGAAGCTAAAGCACGTGATTCGCTTGGATTTGAAGCTAAACCTTCTACATCGCATTCATTTGAAGCTGAAACATGTGTTTCGCGAGGATTTGAAGGTAACTCGTTTGTTTCGCATGCAGTTGTAGCTAAATAATGTATATCACAAGTATTTGTAGCTAAATAATTTGTTTCGCATGGATTTGAAGCTAAGCCTTCTACTTCGCATTGATTTGAAGCTAAATCATTTGTTTCGCATAGAACTGAAGCTACCTCGTTTGTTCCTCCTGCTTTTGAAGCTATATCACTTATATCGCAAGTATTTGAAGCTAAATCATATGTGTCGCATGGATTTGAAGCTAACTCATGTATTTCGCGTGGATTTGAAGGTAACTCGTTTGTTTCGCATGCAGTTGGAGCTATACCACCTATATCCCAAGTGTTTGAAGCTCAATCATTTGTTTCGCATGGATTTGAAGCTAAACCTTCTACATCGCAAGGATTTGAAACTAAACCTTGTACATCGCATTGAGTTGCAGCTAAATCATGTGTTTCGCATGGATTTGAAGCTAACTCGTTGGTTGTGCATGCAGTTAAATCTAAATAACGTATATCACAAGTATTTGAAGCTAAACCATTTGTATCGCATGGATTTGAAGCTAAGCCTTCTACTTCGCATTAATTAGAAGCTAAATCACGTGTTTTGCATGGATTTGAAGCTAAAGCTTCTACATCGCATTGATTAGAATCTAAATCATGTGTTTCGCATGGATTTGAAGCTAACTCGTTTGTTTCGCATTCAGTTGAAGCTAAATCATGTCTTTCACAAGTATTTGAAGATGAACCATTTGAATCGCATTGATTTAAACATGAGCCTACTACTTCGCACTGATTTGCAGCTAAATCACGTGTTTCGCATGGATTTGAAGCTAAACCTTCTACATCCCGTGGATTTGAAGCTAAATCGTGTGTTTCGCATGGATTTGAAGCTAAACCTTCTACATCGCATTTATTTGCAGCTGAATCATGTGTTTCGCATGGATTTGAAGCTAACTCGTTCGTTTCGCCTGTATTTAAATCTGTTTAACTTATATGGCTAGTATTTGAAGCTAAATCATGTGTTTCGCTTGGATTTGAAGCTAAACCTTCTACATCGCATTGATTTGAAGCTAAATCGTGTGTTTCGCATGGATTTGAAGCTAACTCGTTCGTTTCGCCTGTATTTAAATCTGTTTAACTTATATGGCTAGTATTTGAAGCTAAATCATGTGTTTCGCTTGGATTTGAAGCTAAACCTTCTACATCGCATTGATTTGAAGCTAAATCGTGTGTTTCGCATGGATTTGAAGCTAACTCGTTCGTTTCGCCTGTATTTAAATCTGTTTAACTTATATGGCTAGTATTTGAAGCTAAATCATGTGTTTCGCTTGGATTTGAAGCTAAACCTTCTACATCGAATTGATTTGAAGCTAAATCATGTGTTTCGCATGGATTTGAAGCTAACTCGTTTGTCTCGCATGCAGTTGTAGCTTAATAATTTATATCACAAGCATTTGTAGCTTTGCCATTTGTTTCGCATGGATTTGAAGCTAAGCCTTCTACTTCGCATTGATTTGAAGCTAAATCATTTGTTTCGCGTGGAATTGAAGCTACCTCGTTTGTTCCTCCTGCTTTTGAAGCTATATCACTTATATCGCAAGTATTTGCAGCTAAATCATATGTGTCGCATGGATTTGAAGCTGAACCTTCTACATCGCATTGATTTGAAGCTAAATCTTGTAAATCGCATGGATTTGAAGCTACAACCTTCTACATCGCATTGATTTGAATCTAAATCATGTGTTTCGCATGAATTTGAAGCTAACTCGATTGTTTCGCATGCAGTTGTAGCTAAATAATGTATATCACAAGTATTTGTAGCTAAACCATTTGTTTCGCATGGATTTGAAGCTAAGCCCTCTACTTCGCATTGATTTGAAGCTAAATCATTTGTTTCGCATGGAATTGAAGCTACCTCGTTTGTTCGTCCAGATTTTGAAGCTATATCACTTATATCGCAAGTATTTGAAGCTAAATCATGTGCGTCGCATGGATTTGAAGCTGAACTTTCTACATCGCATTGATTGGAAGCTAAATCTTGTGTATCGCATGGATTTGAAGCTAAACCCTCTACATCGCATTGATTTGCAACTAAATCATGTGTTTCGCATGGATCTGAAGCTAACTCGTTTGTTTCGCCTGCATTTGAAGCTATATCACTTATATTCGCAAGCATTTGATGCTAAATCATTCGTTTCGCATGGATTTGAAGCTAAACCTTCTACATCGCATGGATTTGAAGCTAAACCTTCTACATCGCATGGATTTGAAGCTAAACCTTCTAGATCGCATTGATTTGTAGCTAAATCACGTGTTTCGCATGGATTACAAGCTAAGCCTTCTACTTCGCATTAATAGGAAGCTAAAGCACGTGATTCGCTTGGATTTGAAGCTAAACCTTCTACATCGCATTCATTTGAAGCTGAAACATGTGTTTCGCGAGGATTTGAAGGTAACTCGTTTGTTTCGCATGCAGTTGTAGCTAAATAATGTATATCACAAGTATTTGTAGCTAAATAATTTGTTTCGCATGGATTTGAAGCTAAGCCTTCTACTTCGCATTGATTTGAAGCTAAATCATTTGTTTCGCATAGAACTGAAGCTACCTCGTTTGTTCCTCCTGCTTTTGAAGCTATATCACTTATATCGCAAGTATTTGAAGCTAAATCATATGTGTCGCATGGATTTGAAGCTAACTCATGTATTTCGCGTGGATTTGAAGGTAACTCGTTTGTTTCGCATGCAGTTGGAGCTATACCACCTATATCCCAAGTGTTTGAAGCTCAATCATTTGTTTCGCATGGAATTGAAGCTACCTCGTTTGTTCCTCCTGCTTTTGAAGCTATATCACTTATACCGCAAGTATTTGAAGTTAAATCATATATGTTTTGCATGGATTTGAAGCTAACTCGTTTGTTTCGCATTCAGTTGAAGCTAAATCATGTCTTTCACAAGTATTTGAAGATGAACCATTTGAATCGCATTGATTTAAACATGAGCCTACTACTTCGCACTGATTTGCAGCTAAATCACGTGTTTCGCATGGATTTGAAGCTAAACCTTCTACATCCCGTGGATTTGAAGCTAAATCGTGTGTTTCGCATGGATTTGAAACTAAACCTTCTACATCGCATTTATTTGCAGCTGAATCATGTGTTTCGCATGGATTTGAAGCTAACTCGTTCGTTTCGCCTGTATTTAAATCTGTTTAACTTATATGGCAAGTATTTGAAGCTAAATCATGTGTTTCGCTTGGATTTGAAGCTAAACCTTCTACATCGCATTGATTTGAAGCTAAATCGTGTGTTTTGCATGGATTTGATGCAAACTCGTTTGTTTGCATACAGTTGTAGCTAAATAATGTATATCACAAGTATTTGTAGCTAAACCATTTGTTTCGCATGGATTTGAAGCTAAGCCATCTACTTCGCATTGATTTGAAGCTAAATCATTTGTTTCGCATGGAATTGAAGCTACCTCGTTTGTTCCTCCTGCTTTTGAAGCTATATCACTTATACCGCAAGTATTTGAAGTTAAATCATATGTGTTTTGCATGGATTTGAAGCTATCTCGTTTGTTTCGCCTGCAGTTGAATCTATATCACTTACATCACAAGTTTTTGAAGCATAACCATTTGTTCCGCATGGATTTGAAGCTACGCCTTCTACTTTCCATTGATTTGAAGCTAAATCATCTGTTTCGCTTGGATTTGAAGCTAACACGTTTGATTCACATGCAGTTGAAGCTAAATCATGTATTTCACAAGAATTTGAAGCCGAACCATTAGATTCGCATCGATTTGAAGCTGAGCCTTCTACTTCGCACTGATTTGAAGCTAAATCATGTGTCTCGCTTGGATTTGAAGCAAAGCCTTCTACTTCGAATTGATTTGAATCTAAATCATGTATTTCGCATGGATCTGAAGCTAACTCGTTTGTTTCGCCAGCATTTGAAGCTATATCACTTATATTCGCAAGTATTTGTTGCTAAATCATTCGTTTCGCATGGGTTTGAAGCTAACCCTTTTACTTCGCATTGATTTGAAGTTAAATCATGTGTTTCCCTTGGATTTGAATCTGAATCGTTTTTTTCGCATGCAGTTGAATCTATATCATTTATATCGCAAGTATCTGAAGCTAAATCATTTGTTTCTCATGGATTTGAAGCTAAACCTTCTACATCCCATGGATTTGAAGCTAAATCATGTGTTTGGCATGGATTTGAAGCTAAACCTTCTACATCGCATTGATTTGCATCTGAATCATGTGTTTCGCGTGGATTTGGAGCTAACTCGTTTGTTTCGCATGCAGTTGAAACTAAATCATGTATATCACAAGTATTTGCAGCTAAACAATTGATTCGCATGGATTTGAAGCTAACTCGCTTGTTTCTCCTGTATTTGAAGCTGTATCATTTATATCGCAAGTATTTGAAGCTAAACCATTTGTTTCGCATGGATTTGAACCAAAGCCTTCTACTTGGCATTGAATTGAAGCTAAATCGTGTGTTTTGCTTGGATTTGAAGCTAACTCGTTTGTTTCTCCTGTATTTGACGCTGTATCATTTATATCGCAAGTATTTGAAGCTAAACAATTTGTTTCGCATGGATTTGAAGCTAAGCCTTCTACTTGGCATTGATTTGAAGCTAAATTATGTGTTTCGCATGGATTTGAAGGTATCCCGTTGTTTCTCCTGTATTTGAAGCTGTATCATTTATATCGCAAGTATTTGAAGCTAAACCAGTAGTTTCGCATGGATTTGAAGCTAAGCCTTCTACTTGGCATTGAATTGAAGCTAAATCATGTGTTTGGCATGGATTTGAAGCTAACTCGTTCGTTTCGCCTGTATTTGAATCTATATTACTTATATCGCAACTGTTTGAAGCTAAATCATGTGTTTCGCTTGGACTCGAAGATAACTCGCTTGTGTCGCATGCATTTGAAGCTCTACCATTTATACTGCTAGTATTTGAAGCTAAATCATTCGCTTCGCATGGATTTGAATGTAACTCGTTTGTTTCGCACGCAGTTGAAGCTATACCACCTATATCCCAAGTGTTTGAAGCTCAATCATTTGTTTCGCTTGGATTTGAAGGTAAACCTTCTACATCGCATTGATTTGAAGCTAAATCATGTGTTTCGCATGGATTTGAAGCTAACTCGTTTGTTTCGCATGCAGTTGTAGCTAAATAATGTATATCACAAGTATTTGTAGCTAAACCATTTGTTTCGCATGGATTTGAAGCTAAGCCTTCTACTTCGCATTGATTGGAAGCTAAATCATTTGTTTCGCATAGAATTGAAGCTACCTCGTTTGTTCCTCCTGTTTTTGAAGCTATATCACTTATATCACAAGTATTTGTAGCTAAACCATTTGTTTCGCATTGATTTGAAACTAAGCCTTCTACTTCGCATTGATTTGAAGCTAAATCATTTGTTTGGCATGGATTTGAAGCTAAACCCTCTACATCGCATTAATTGGAAGCTAAATCACGTGTTTTGCATGGATTTGAAGCTGAACCTTCTACATCGCATTGATTTGCAAATGAATTCTGTGTTTCGCATGGATTTGAAGCTAACTCGTTCGCTTCGCCTCTATTTGAATCTATATCACTTATATCGTAAGTATTTGAAGCTAAATCATGTGTTTCGCTTGGATTTGCAGCTAAACCTTCTACATCGCATTTATTTGAACCAATTCATGTGTTTCGCGTGGATTTGAAGGTAACTCGATTGTTTCGCATGCAGTTGAAGCTATATCACATTTATCCCAAGTGTTTGAACCTCAATTATTTGTTTCGTATGGATTTGAAGCTAAACCTTCTACATCGCATTGATTTGAAGCTAACTCATGTGTTTCGCGTGGATTTGAAGGTAACTCGTTTGTTTCGCATGCAGTTGTAGCTTAATAATTTATATCACAAGTATTTGTAGCTAAATCATTTGTTTCGCATGGATTTGAAGCTAAGCCTTCTACTTCGCATTGATTTGAAGCTAAATCGTTTGTTTCGCATAGAACTGAAGCTACCTAGTTTGCTCCTCCTGCTTTTGAAGCTATATCACTTATATCGCAAGTATTTGAAGCTAAATCATATGTGTCTCATGGATTTGAAGCTGAACCTACTACATCGCATGATTTAAAGCAAAATCTTGTGTATCGCATGGATTTGAAGCTAAACCTTCTACATCGCATTGATTTGAAGCTAAATCATGTGTTCGCATGGATTTGAAGCTAACTCGTTTGTCTCGCATGCAGTTGTAGCTTAATAATTTATATCACAAGCATTTGTAGCTTTGCCATTTGTTTCGCATGGATTTGAAGCTAAGCCTTCTACTTCGCATTGATTTGAAGCTAAATCGTTTGTTTCGCATAGAACTGAAGTTACCTAGTTTGCTCCTCCTGCTTTTGAAGCTATATCACTTATATCGCAAGTATTTGAAGCTAAATCATATGTGTCTCATGGATTTGAAGCTGAACCTACTACATCGCATGATTTAAAGCAAAATCTTGTGTATCGCATGGATTTGAAGCTAAACCTTCTACATCGCATTGATTTGAAGCTAAATCATGTGTTTCGCATGGATTTGAAGCTAACTCGTTTGTCTCGCATGCAGTTGTAGCTTAATAATTTATATCACAAGCATTTGTAGCTTTGCCATTTGTTTCGCATGGATTTGAAGCTAAGCCATCTACTTCGCATTAATTGGAAGCTAAATCACGTGTTTCGCATGGATTTGAAGCTGAACCTTCTACATCGCATTGATTTGCAAATGAATTTTGTGTTTCGCATGGATTTGAAGCTAACTCGTTCGTTTCGCCTCTATTTGAATCTATATCACTTATATCGCAAGTATTTGAAGCTAAATCATGTGTTTCGCATGGATTTGAAGCTAAGCCTGCTACATCGCATTCATTTGAACCAATTCATGTGTTTCGCGTGGATTTGAAGGTAACTCGATTGTTTCGCATGCACTTGAAGCTATATCACCTTTATCCCAAGTGTTTGAAGCTCAATCATTTGTTTCACATGGATTTGAAGCTACCCCTTCTACTTCGCATTGATTTGAAGCTAAATCATGTGTTTCGCATGTATTTGAAGCTAACTCATTTGTCTCTCCTGCATTTGAAGCTATATCACTTATATCGCAAGTATTTGAATGAAAATCTTTCGTTTCGCATGGATTTGAAGCTAAATCATGTGTTTCGCTTGGATTTGCAGCTAAACCTTCTACATCGCATTCATTTGAACCAATTCATGTGTTTCGCGTGGATTTGAAGGTAACTCGTTTGTTTCGCATGCAGTTGTAGCTAAATAATGAATATCGCAAGTATTTGTAGCTAAATCATTTGTTTCGCATGGATTTGAAGCTAAGCCTTGTACTTCGCACTGATTTGAAGCTAAATCATTTGTTTCGCATAGAACTGAAGCTACCTCGTTTGTCCCTCCTGCTTTTGAAGCTATATCACTTATATCGCAAGTATTTGAAGCTAAATCATATGTGTCGCATGGATTTGAAGCTGAACCTTCTACATCGCATTGATTTGAAGCTAAATCTTGTAAATCGCATGGATTTGAAGCTAAACCTTCTACATCGCATTGATTTGAAGCTAAATCATGTGTTTCGCATGGATTTGAAGCTAACTCGTTTGTTTCGCATGCAGTTGTAGCTAAATAATGTATATCACAAGTATTTGTAGCTAAATCACTTGTTTCGCATGGATTTGAAGCTAAGCCTTCTACTTCGCATTGATTTGAAGCTAAATCATTTGTTTCGCATGCAGTTGAAGCTATATCACATTTATCCCAAGTGCTTGAAGCTCAATCATTTGTATCGCATGGGTTTGATGCTAAACCTTCTACATCGCATTGAGGTGAAGCTAAATCATGTGTTTCCCATGGGTTTGAAGCTGACTCGTTTGTTTCGCATGCTGTTGAATCTAAGTCACGTATATCACAAGTATTTGCGCCTAAACCATTTGTTTCGCATGGATTCGAAGGCAACCCTTCTACTTCGCATTGATTTGAAGCTAAATCATTTGTTTCGCATGGATTTGAATCTAACTCGTTTGTTTCGCATGCTGTTGAAACTAAATTATGTATATCACAAGTATTTGAAGCTAAACCATTTGCTTCGCATGGATTCGAAGATCAGGCCTCTACTTCGCATTGATTAGATGCTAAATCATGTGTTTCGCATGGGTTTGAAGCTATCTCGTTTGTTTCGCCTGCATTTGAAGCCATATCACTTATATTTTCAAGTATGTGCAGCTAAATCATTCGTTTTGCATGGATTTGAAGCTAAGCCATCAACTTCGCGTTGACTTGATGCTAATTCATGTGTTTCGCATGGATTTGAAGCTAACTCGTTTGTTTCGCAGGCAGTTGAAGCTGAATCATGTATAACAAAAGTATTTGAAGCTAAACTATTCGTTTCGCATGGATTCGAATATAAGCCTTCCACTTCGCATTGATTTGAAGCTAAATCATGTGTTCCGCATGGATTTGAAGCTGACTCGTTTGTTTCGCATGCTGTTGAATCTAAGTCATGTATATCACAAGTATTTGCGCCTAAACAATTTGTTTCGCATGGATTCGAAGGTAACCCTTCTACTTCGCATTGATTTGAAGCTAACTCATTTGTTTCGCATGGAATTGAAGCTACCTCGTTTGTTCCTCCAGATTTTGAAACTATATCACTTATATCGCAAGCATTTGAAGCTAAACCATTTGTTTCACATGGATTTGAAGCTAAGCCTTCTACTTGGCATTGATTTGAAGCTAAATTATGTGTTTCGCATGGATTTGAAGGTAACCCGTTGTTTCTCCTGTATTTGAAGCTGTATCATTTATATCGCAAGTATTTGAAGCTAAACCAGTAGTTTCGCATGGATTTGAAGCTAAGCCTTCTACTTGGCATTGAATTGAAGCTAAATCATGTGTTTGGCATGGATTTGAAGCTAACTCGTTCGTTTCGCTTGTATTTGAATCTATATTACTTATATCGCAACTGTTTGAAGCTAAATCATGTGTTTCGCTTGGACTCGAAGATAACTCGCTTGTGTCGCATGCATTTGAAGCTCTACCATTTATACTGCTAGTATTTGAAGCTAAATCATTCGCTTCGCATGGATTTGAATGTAACTCGTTTGTTTCGCACGCAGTTGAAGCTATACCACCTATATCCCAAGTGTTTGAAGCTCAATCATTTGTTTCGCTTGGATTTGAAGGTAAACCTTCTACATCGCATTGATTTGAAGCTAAATCATGTGTTTCGCATGGATTTGAAGCTAACTCGTTTGTTTCGCATGCAGTTGTAGCTAAATAATGTATATCACAAGTATTTGTAGCTAAACCATTTGTTTCGCATGGATTTGAAGCTAAGCCTTCTACTTCGCATTGATTGGAAGCTAAATCATTTGTTTCGCATAGAATTGAAGCTACCTCGTTTGTTCCTCCTGTTTTTGAAGCTATATCACTTATATCACAAGTATTTGTAGCTAAACCATTTGTTTCGCATGGATTTGAAACTAAGCTTTCTACTTCGCATTGATTTGAAGCTAAATCATTTGTTTGGCATGGATTTGAAGCTAAACCCTCTACATCGCATTAATTGGAAGCTAAATCACGTGTTTTGCATGGATTTGAAGCTGAACCTTCTACATCGCATTGATTTGCAAATGAATTCTGTGTTTCGCATGGATTTGAAGCTAACTCGTTCGCTTCGCCTCTATTTGAATCTATATCACTTATATCGTAAGTATTTGAAGCTAAATCATCTGTTTCGCTTGGATTTGCAGCTAAACCTTCTACATCGCATTTATTTGAACCAATTCATGTGTTTCGCGTGGATTTGAAGGTAACTCGATTGTTTCGCATGCAGTTGAAGCTATATCACATTTATCCCAAGTGTTTGAACCTCAATTATTTGTTTCGTATGGATTTGAAGCTAAACCTTCTACATCGCATTGATTTGAAGCTAACTCATGTGTTTCGCGTGGATTTGAAGGTAACTCGTTTGTTTCGCATGCAGTTGTAGCTTAATAATTTATATCACAAGTATTTGTAGCTAAATCATTTGTTTCGCATGGATTTGAAGCTAAGCCTTCTACTTCGCATTGATTTGAAGCTAAATCGTTTGTTTCGCATAGAACTGAAGCTACCTAGTTTGCTCCTCCTGCTTTTGAAGCTATATCACTTATATCGCAAGTATTTGAAGCTAAATCATATGTGTCTCATGGATTTGAAGCTGAACCTACTACATCGCATGATTTAAAGCAAAATCTTGTGTATCGCATGGATTTGAAGCTAAACCTTCTACATCGCATTGATTTGAAGCTAAATCATGTGTTTCGCATGGATTTGAAGCTAACTCGTTTGTCTCGCATGCAGTTGTAGCTTAATAATTTATATCACAAGCATTTGTAGCTTTGCCATTTGTTTCGCATGGATTTGAAGCTAAGCCTTCTACTTCGCATTGATTTGAAGCTAAATCATTTGTTTCGCGTGGAATTGAAGCTACCTCGTTTGTTCCTCCTGCTTTTGAAGCTATATCACTTATATCGCAAGTATTTGCAGCTAAATCATATGTGTCGCATGGATTTGAAGCTGAACCTTCTACATCGCATTGATTTGAAGCTAAATCTTGTAAATCGCATGGATTTTAAGCTACAACCTTCTACATCGCATTGATTTGAATCTAAATCATGTGTTTCGCATGAATTTGAAGCTAACTCGATTGTTTCGCATGCAGTTGTAGCTAAATAATGTATATCACAAGTATTTGTAGCTAAACCATTTGTTTCGCATGGATTTGAAGCTAAGCCCTCTACTTCGCATTGATTTGAAGCTAAATCATTTGTTTCGCATGGAATTGAAGCTACCTCGTTTGTTCGTCCAGATTTTGAAGCTATATCACTTATATCGCAAGTATTTGAAGCTAAATCATGTGCGTCGCATGGATTTGAAGCTGAACTTTCTACATCGCATTGATTGGAAGCTAAATCTTGTGTATCGCATGGATTTGAAGCTAAACCCTCTACATCGCATTGATTTGCAACTAAATCATGTGTTTCGCATGGATCTGAAGCTAACTCGTTTGTTTCGCCTGCATTTGAAGCTATATCACTTATATTCGCAAGCATTTGATGCTAAATCATTCGTTTCGCATGGATTTGAAGCTAAACCTTCTACATCGCATGGATTTGAAGCTAAACCTTCTACATCGCATGGATTTGAAGCTAAACCTTCTAGATCGCATTGATTTGTAGCTAAATCACGTGTTTCGCATGGATTACAAGCTAAGCCTTCTACTTCGCATTAATAGGAAGCTAAAGCACGTGATTCGCTTGGATTTGAAGCTAAACCTTCTACATCGCATTCATTTGAAGCTGAAACATGTGTTTCGCGAGGATTTGAAGGTAACTCGTCTGTTTCGCATGCAGTTGTAGCTAAATAATGTATATCACAAGTATTTGTAGCTAAATAATTTGTTTCGCATGGATTTGAAGCTAAGCCTTCTACTTCGCATTGATTTGAAGCTAAATCATTTGTTTCGCATAGAACTGAAGCTACCTCGTTTGTTCCTCCTGCTTTTGAAGCTATATCACTTATATCGCAAGTATTTGAAGCTAAATCATATGTGTCGCATGGATTTGAAGCTAACTCATGTATTTCGCGTGGATTTGAAGGTAACTCGTTTGTTTCGCATGCAGTTGGAGCTATACCACCTATATCCCAAGTGTTTGAAGCTCAATCATTTGTTTCGCATGGAATTGAAGCTACCTCGTTTGTTCCTCCTGCTTTTGAAGCTATATCACTTATACCGCAAGTATTTGAAGTTAAATCATATATGTTTTGCATGGATTTGAAGCTAACTCGTTTGTTTCGCATTCAGTTGAAGCTAAATCATGTCTTTCACAAGTATTTGAAGATGAACCATTTGAATCGCATTGATTTAAACATGAGCCTACTACTTCGCACTGATTTGCAGCTAAATCACGTGTTTCGCATGGATTTGAAGCTAAACCTTCTACATCCCGTGGATTTGAAGCTAAATCGTGTGTTTCGCATGGATTTGAAACTAAACCTTCTACATCGCATTTATTTGCAGCTGAATCATGTGTTTCGCATGGATTTGAAGCTAACTCGTTCGTTTCGCCTGTATTTAAATCTGTTTAACTTATATGGCAAGTATTTGAAGCTAAATCATGTGTTTCGCTTGGATTTGAAGCTAAACCTTCTACATCGCATTGATTTGAAGCTAAATCGTGTGTTTTGCATGGATTTGATGCAAACTCGTTTGTTTGCATACAGTTGTAGCTAAATAATGTATATCACAAGTATTTGTAGCTAAACCATTTGTTTCGCATGGATTTGAAGCTAAGCCATCTACTTCGCATTGATTTGAAGCTAAATCATTTGTTTCGCATGGAATTGAAGCTACCTCGTTTGTTCCTCCTGCTTTTGAAGCTATATCACTTATACCGCAAGTATTTGAAGTTAAATCATATGTGTTTTGCATGGATTTGAAGCTATCTCGTTTGTTTCGCCTGCAGTTGAATCTATATCACTTACATCACAAGTTTTTGAAGCATAACCATTTGTTCCGCATGGATTTGAAGCTACGCCTTCTACTTTCCATTGATTTGAAGCTAAATCATCTGTTTCGCTTGGATTTGAAGCTAACACGTTTGATTCACATGCAGTTGAAGCTAAATCATGTATTTCACAAGAATTTGAAGCCGAACCATTAGATTCGCATCGATTTGAAGCTGAGCCTTCTACTTCGCACTGATTTGAAGCTAAATCATGTGTCTCGCTTGGATTTGAAGCAAAGCCTTCTACTTCGAATTGATTTGAATCTAAATCATGTATTTCGCATGGATCTGAAGCTAACTCGTTTGTTTCGCCAGCATTTGAAGCTATATCACTTATATTCGCAAGTATTTGTTGCTAAATCATTCGTTTCGCATGGATTTGAACCAAAGCCTTCTACTTGGCATTGAATTGAAGCTAAATCGTGTGTTTTGCTTGGATTTGAAGCTAACTCGTTTGTTTCTCCTGTATTTGACGCTGTATCATTTATATCGCAAGTATTTGAAGCTAAACAATTTGTTTCGCATGGATTTGAAGCTAAGCCTTCTACTTGGCATTGATTTGAAGCTAAATTATGTGTTTCGCATGGATTTGAAGGTATCCCGTTGTTTCTCCTGTATTTGAAGCTGTATCATTTATATCGCAAGTATTTGAAGCTAAACCAGTAGTTTCGCATGGATTTGAAGCTAAGCCTTCTACTTGGCATTGAATTGAAGCTAAATCATGTGTTTGGCATGGATTTGAAGCTAACTCGTTCGTTTCGCCTGTATTTGAATCTATATTACTTATATCGCAACTGTTTGAAGCTAAATCATGTGTTTCGCTTGGACTCGAAGATAACTCGCTTGTGTCGCATGCATTTGAAGCTCTACCATTTATACTGCTAGTATTTGAAGCTAAATCATTCGCTTCGCATGGATTTGAATGTAACTCGTTTGTTTCGCACGCAGTTGAAGCTATACCACCTATATCCCAAGTGTTTGAAGCTCAATCATTTGTTTCGCTTGGATTTGAAGGTAAACCTTCTACTTCGCATTGATTGGAAGCTAAATCATTTGTTTCGCATAGAATTGAAGCTACCTCGTTTGTTCCTCCTGTTTTTGAAGCTATATCACTTATATCACAAGTATATGTAGCTAAACCATTTGTTTCGCATGGATTTGAAACTAAGCCTTCTACTTCGCATTGATTTGAAGCTAAATCATTTGTTTGGCATGGATTTGAAGCTAAACCCTCTACATCGCATTAATTGGAAGCTAAATCACGTGTTTTGCATGGATTTGAAGCTGAACCTTCTACATCGCATTGATTTGCAAATGAATTCTGTGTTTCGCATGGATTTGAAGCTAACTCGTTCGCTTCGCCTCTATTTGAATCTATATCACTTATATCGTAAGTATTTGAAGCTAAATCATGTGTTTCGCTTGGATTTGCAGCTAAACCTTCTACATCGCATTTATTTGAACCAATTCATGTGTTTCGCGTGGATTTGAAGGTAACTCGATTGTTTCGCATGCAGTTGAAGCTATATCACATTTATCCCAAGTGTTTGAACCTCAATTATTTGTTTCGTATGGATTTGAAGCTAAATCTTCTACATCGCATTGATTTGAAGCTAACTCATGTGTTTCGCGTGGATTTGAAGGTAACTCGTTTGTTTCGCATGCAGTTGTAGCTTAATAATTTATATCACAAGTATTTGTAGCTAAATCATTTGTTTCGCATGGATTTGAAGCTAAGCCTTCTACTTCGCATTGATTTGAAGCTAAATCGTTTGTTTCGCATAGAACTGAAGCTACCTAGTTTGCTCCTCCTGCTTTTGAAGCTATATCACTTATATCGCAAGTATTTGAAGCTAAATCATATGTGTCTCATGGATTTGAAGCTGAACCTACTACATCGCATGATTTAAAGCAAAATCTTGTGTATCGCATGGATTTGAAGCTAAACCTTCTACATCGCATTGATTTGAAGCTAAATCATGTGTTCGCATGGATTTGAAGCTAACTCGTTTGTCTCGCATGCAGTTGTAGCTTAATAATTTATATCACAAGCATTTGTAGCTTTGCCATTTGTTTCGCATGGATTTGAAGCTAAGCCTTCTACTTCGCATTGATTTGAAGCTAAATCGTTTGTTTCGCATAGAACTGAAGCTACCTAGTTTGCTCCTCCTGCTTTTGAAGCTATATCACTTATATCGCAAGTATTTGAAGCTAAATCATATGTGTCTCATGGATTTGAAGCTGAACCTACTACATCGCATGATTTAAAGCAAAATCTTGTGTATCGCATGGATTTGAAGCTAAACCTTCTACATCGCATTGATTTGAAGCTAAATCATGTGTTTCGCATGGATTTGAAGCTAACTCGTTTGTCTCGCATGCAGTTGTAGCTTAATAATTTATATCACAAGCATTTGTAGCTTTGCCATTTGTTTCGCATGGATTTGAAGCTAAGCCTTCTACTTCGCATTGATTTGAAGCTAAATCATTTGTTTCGCGTGGAATTGAAGCTACCTCGTTTGTTCCTCCTGCTTTTGAAGCTATATCACTTATATCGCAAGTATTTGCAGCTAAATCATATGTGTCGCATGGATTTGAAGCTGAACCTTCTACATCGCATTGATTTGAAGCTAAATCTTGTAAATCGCATGGATTTGAAGCTACAACCTTCTACATCGCATTGATTTGAATCTAAATCATGTGTTTCGCATGAATTTGAAGCTAACTCGATTGTTTCGCATGCAGTTGTAGCTAAATAATGTATATCACAAGTATTTGTAGCTAAACCATTTGTTTCGCATGGATTTGAAGCTAAGCCCTCTACTTCGCAATGATTTGAAGCTAAATCATTTGTTTCGCATGGAATTGAAGCTACCTCGTTTGTTCCTCCAGATTTTGAAGCTATATCACTTATATCGCAAGTATTTGAAGCTAAATCATGTGCGTCGCATGGATTTGAAGCTGAACTTTCTACATCGCATTGATTGGAAGCTAAATCTTGTGTATCGCATGGATTTGAAGCTAAACCCTCTACATCGCATTGATTTGCAACTAAATCATGTGTTTCGCATGGATCTGAAGCTAACTCGTTTGTTTCGCCTGCATTTGAAGCTATATCACTTATATTCGCAAGCATTTGATGCTAAATCATTCGTTTCGCATGGATTTGAAGCTAAACCTTCTAGATCGCATTGATTTGTAGCTAAATCACGTGTTTCGCATGGATTACAAGCTAAGCCTTCTACTTCGCATTAATAGGAAGCTAAAGCACGTGATTCGCTTGGATTTGAAGCTAAACCTTCTACATCGCATTCATTTGAAGCTGAAACATGTGTTTCGCGAGGATTTGAAGGTAACTCGTTTGTTTCGCATGCAGTTGTAGCTAAATAATGTATATCACAAGTATTTGTAGCTAAATAATTTGTTTCGCATGGATTTGAAGCTAAGCCTTCTACTTCGCATTGATTTGAAGCTAAATCATTTGTTTCGCATAGAACTGAAGCTACCTCGTTTGTTCCTCCTGCTTTTGAAGCTATATCACTTATATCGCAAGTATTTGAAGCTAAATCATATGTGTCGCATGGATTTGAAGCTAACTCATGTATTTCGCGTGGATTTGAAGGTAACTCGTTTGTTTCGCATGCAGTTGGAGCTATACCACCTATATCCCAAGTGTTTGAAGCTCAATCATTTGTTTCGCATGGATTTGAAGCTAAACCTTCTACATCGCAAGGATTTGAAACTAAACCTTGTACATCGCATTGAGTTGCAGCTAAATCATGTGTTTCGCATGGATTTGAAGCTAACTCGTTGGTTGTGCATGCAGTTAAATCTAAATAACGTATATCACAAGTATTTGAAGCTAAACCATTTGTATCGCATGGATTTGAAGCTAAGCCTTCTACTTCGCATTAATTAGAAGCTAAATCACGTGTTTTGCATGGATTTGAAGCTAAAGCTTCTACATCGCATTGATTAGAATCTAAATCATGTGTTTCGCATGGATTTGAAGCTAACTCGTTTGTTTCGCATTCAGTTGAAGCTAAATCATGTCTTTCACAAGTATTTGAAGATGAACCATTTGAATCGCATTGATTTAAACATGAGCCTACTACTTCGCACTGATTTGCAGCTAAATCACGTGTTTCGCATGGATTTGAAGCTAAACCTTCTACATCCCGTGGATTTGAAGCTAAATCGTGTGTTTCGCATGGATTTGAAGCTAAACCTTCTACATCGCATTTATTTGCAGCTGAATCATGTGTTTCGCATGGATTTGAAGCTAACTCGTTCGTTTCGCCTGTATTTAAATCTGTTTAACTTATATGGCTAGTATTTGAAGCTAAATCATGTGTTTCGCTTGGATTTGAAGCTAAACCTTCTACATCGCATTGATTTGAAGCTAAATCGTGTGTTTCGCATGGATTTGAAGCTAACTCGTTCGTTTCGCCTGTATTTAAATCTGTTTAACTTATATGGCTAGTATTTGAAGCTAAATCATGTGTTTCGCTTGGATTTGAAGCTAAACCTTCTACATCGCATTGATTTGAAGCTAAATCGTGTGTTTCGCATGGATTTGAAGCTAACTCGTTCGTTTCGCCTGTATTTAAATCTGTTTAACTTATATGGCTAGTATTTGAAGCTAAATCATGTGTTTCGCTTGGATTTGAAGCTAAACCTTCTACATCGAATTGATTTGAAGCTAAATCATGTGTTTCGCATGGATTTGAAGCTAACTCGTTTGTCTCGCATGCAGTTGTAGCTTAATAATTTATATCACAAGCATTTGTAGCTTTGCCATTTGTTTCGCATGGATTTGAAGCTAAGCCTTCTACTTCGCATTGATTTGAAGCTAAATCATTTGTTTCGCGTGGAATTGAAGCTACCTCGTTTGTTCCTCCTGCTTTTGAAGCTATATCACTTATATCGCAAGTATTTGCAGCTAAATCATATGTGTCGCATGGATTTGAAGCTGAACCTTCTACATCGCATTGATTTGAAGCTAAATCTTGTAAATCGCATGGATTTGAAGCTACAACCTTCTACATCGCATTGATTTGAATCTAAATCATGTGTTTCGCATGAATTTGAAGCTAACTCGATTGTTTCGCATGCAGTTGTAGCTAAATAATGTATATCACAAGTATTTGTAGCTAAACCATTTGTTTCGCATGGATTTGAAGCTAAGCCCTCTACTTCGCATTGATTTGAAGCTAAATCATTTGTTTCGCATGGAATTGAAGCTACCTCGTTTGTTCGTCCAGATTTTGAAGCTATATCACTTATATCGCAAGTATTTGAAGCTAAATCATGTGCGTCGCATGGATTTGAAGCTGAACTTTCTACATCGCATTGATTGGAAGCTAAATCTTGTGTATCGCATGGATTTGAAGCTAAACCCTCTACATCGCATTGATTTGCAACTAAATCATGTGTTTCGCATGGATCTGAAGCTAACTCGTTTGTTTCGCCTGCATTTGAAGCTATATCACTTATATTCGCAAGCATTTGATGCTAAATCATTCGTTTCGCATGGATTTGAAGCTAAACCTTCTACATCGCATGGATTTGAAGCTAAACCTTCTACATCGCATGGATTTGAAGCTAAACCTTCTAGATCGCATTGATTTGTAGCTAAATCACGTGTTTCGCATGGATTACAAGCTAAGCCTTCTACTTCGCATTAATAGGAAGCTAAAGCACGTGATTCGCTTGGATTTGAAGCTAAACCTTCTACATCGCATTCATTTGAAGCTGAAACATGTGTTTCGCGAGGATTTGAAGGTAACTCGTTTGTTTCGCATGCAGTTGTAGCTAAATAATGTATATCACAAGTATTTGTAGCTAAATAATTTGTTTCGCATGGATTTGAAGCTAAGCCTTCTACTTCGCATTGATTTGAAGCTAAATCATTTGTTTCGCATAGAACTGAAGCTACCTCGTTTGTTCCTCCTGCTTTTGAAGCTATATCACTTATATCGCAAGTATTTGAAGCTAAATCATATGTGTCGCATGGATTTGAAGCTAACTCATGTATTTCGCGTGGATTTGAAGGTAACTCGTTTGTTTCGCATGCAGTTGGAGCTATACCACCTATATCCCAAGTGTTTGAAGCTCAATCATTTGTTTCGCATGGAATTGAAGCTACCTCGTTTGTTCCTCCTGCTTTTGAAGCTATATCACTTATACCGCAAGTATTTGAAGTTAAATCATATATGTTTTGCATGGATTTGAAGCTAACTCGTTTGTTTCGCATTCAGTTGAAGCTAAATCATGTCTTTCACAAGTATTTGAAGATGAACCATTTGAATCGCATTGATTTAAACATGAGCCTACTACTTCGCACTGATTTGCAGCTAAATCACGTGTTTCGCATGGATTTGAAGCTAAACCTTCTACATCCCGTGGATTTGAAGCTAAATCGTGTGTTTCGCATGGATTTGAAACTAAACCTTCTACATCGCATTTATTTGCAGCTGAATCATGTGTTTCGCATGGATTTGAAGCTAACTCGTTCGTTTCGCCTGTATTTAAATCTGTTTAACTTATATGGCAAGTATTTGAAGCTAAATCATGTGTTTCGCTTGGATTTGAAGCTAAACCTTCTACATCGCATTGATTTGAAGCTAAATCGTGTGTTTTGCATGGATTTGATGCAAACTCGTTTGTTTGCATACAGTTGTAGCTAAATAATGTATATCACAAGTATTTGTAGCTAAACCATTTGTTTCGCATGGATTTGAAGCTAAGCCATCTACTTCGCATTGATTTGAAGCTAAATCATTTGTTTCGCATGGAATTGAAGCTACCTCGTTTGTTCCTCCTGCTTTTGAAGCTATATCACTTATACCGCAAGTATTTGAAGTTAAATCATATGTGTTTTGCATGGATTTGAAGCTATCTCGTTTGTTTCGCCTGCAGTTGAATCTATATCACTTACATCACAAGTTTTTGAAGCATAACCATTTGTTCCGCATGGATTTGAAGCTACGCCTTCTACTTTCCATTGATTTGAAGCTAAATCATCTGTTTCGCTTGGATTTGAAGCTAACACGTTTGATTCACATGCAGTTGAAGCTAAATCATGTATTTCACAAGAATTTGAAGCCGAACCATTAGATTCGCATCGATTTGAAGCTGAGCCTTCTACTTCGCACTGATTTGAAGCTAAATCATGTGTCTCGCTTGGATTTGAAGCAAAGCCTTCTACTTCGAATTGATTTGAATCTAAATCATGTATTTCGCATGGATCTGAAGCTAACTCGTTTGTTTCGCCAGCATTTGAAGCTATATCACTTATATTCGCAAGTATTTGTTGCTAAATCATTCGTTTCGCATGGGTTTGAAGCTAACCCTTTTACTTCGCATTGATTTGAAGTTAAATCATGTGTTTCCCTTGGATTTGAATCTGAATCGTTTTTTTCGCATGCAGTTGAATCTATATCATTTATATCGCAAGTATCTGAAGCTAAATCATTTGTTTCTCATGGATTTGAAGCTAAACCTTCTACATCCCATGGATTTGAAGCTAAATCATGTGTTTGGCATGGATTTGAAGCTAAACCTTCTACATCGCATTGATTTGCATCTGAATCATGTGTTTCGCGTGGATTTGGAGCTAACTCGTTTGTTTCGCATGCAGTTGAAACTAAATCATGTATATCACAAGTATTTGCAGCTAAACAATTGATTCGCATGGATTTGAAGCTAACTCGCTTGTTTCTCCTGTATTTGAAGCTGTATCATTTATATCGCAAGTATTTGAAGCTAAACCATTTGTTTCGCATGGATTTGAACCAAAGCCTTCTACTTGGCATTGAATTGAAGCTAAATCGTGTGTTTTGCTTGGATTTGAAGCTAACTCGTTTGTTTCTCCTGTATTTGACGCTGTATCATTTATATCGCAAGTATTTGAAGCTAAACAATTTGTTTCGCATGGATTTGAAGCTAAGCCTTCTACTTGGCATTGATTTGAAGCTAAATTATGTGTTTCGCATGGATTTGAAGGTATCCCGTTGTTTCTCCTGTATTTGAAGCTGTATCATTTATATCGCAAGTATTTGAAGCTAAACCAGTAGTTTCGCATGGATTTGAAGCTAAGCCTTCTACTTGGCATTGAATTGAAGCTAAATCATGTGTTTGGCATGGATTTGAAGCTAACTCGTTCGTTTCGCCTGTATTTGAATCTATATTACTTATATCGCAACTGTTTGAAGCTAAATCATGTGTTTCGCTTGGACTCGAAGATAACTCGCTTGTGTCGCATGCATTTGAAGCTCTACCATTTATACTGCTAGTATTTGAAGCTAAATCATTCGCTTCGCATGGATTTGAATGTAACTCGTTTGTTTCGCACGCAGTTGAAGCTATACCACCTATATCCCAAGTGTTTGAAGCTCAATCATTTGTTTCGCTTGGATTTGAAGGTAAACCTTCTACATCGCATTGATTTGAAGCTAAATCATGTGTTTCGCATGGATTTGAAGCTAACTCGTTTGTTTCGCATGCAGTTGTAGCTAAATAATGTATATCACAAGTATTTGTAGCTAAACCATTTGTTTCGCATGGATTTGAAGCTAAGCCTTCTACTTCGCATTGATTGGAAGCTAAATCATTTGTTTCGCATAGAATTGAAGCTACCTCGTTTGTTCCTCCTGTTTTTGAAGCTATATCACTTATATCACAAGTATTTGTAGCTAAACCATTTGTTTCGCATTGATTTGAAACTAAGCCTTCTACTTCGCATTGATTTGAAGCTAAATCATTTGTTTGGCATGGATTTGAAGCTAAACCCTCTACATCGCATTAATTGGAAGCTAAATCACGTGTTTTGCATGGATTTGAAGCTGAACCTTCTACATCGCATTGATTTGCAAATGAATTCTGTGTTTCGCATGGATTTGAAGCTAACTCGTTCGCTTCGCCTCTATTTGAATCTATATCACTTATATCGTAAGTATTTGAAGCTAAATCATGTGTTTCGCTTGGATTTGCAGCTAAACCTTCTACATCGCATTTATTTGAACCAATTCATGTGTTTCGCGTGGATTTGAAGGTAACTCGATTGTTTCGCATGCAGTTGAAGCTATATCACATTTATCCCAAGTGTTTGAACCTCAATTATTTGTTTCGTATGGATTTGAAGCTAAACCTTCTACATCGCATTGATTTGAAGCTAACTCATGTGTTTCGCGTGGATTTGAAGGTAACTCGTTTGTTTCGCATGCAGTTGTAGCTTAATAATTTATATCACAAGTATTTGTAGCTAAATCATTTGTTTCGCATGGATTTGAAGCTAAGCCTTCTACTTCGCATTGATTTGAAGCTAAATCGTTTGTTTCGCATAGAACTGAAGCTACCTAGTTTGCTCCTCCTGCTTTTGAAGCTATATCACTTATATCGCAAGTATTTGAAGCTAAATCATATGTGTCTCATGGATTTGAAGCTGAACCTACTACATCGCATGATTTAAAGCAAAATCTTGTGTATCGCATGGATTTGAAGCTAAACCTTCTACATCGCATTGATTTGAAGCTAAATCATGTGTTCGCATGGATTTGAAGCTAACTCGTTTGTCTCGCATGCAGTTGTAGCTTAATAATTTATATCACAAGCATTTGTAGCTTTGCCATTTGTTTCGCATGGATTTGAAGCTAAGCCTTCTACTTCGCATTGATTTGAAGCTAAATCGTTTGTTTCGCATAGAACTGAAGTTACCTAGTTTGCTCCTCCTGCTTTTGAAGCTATATCACTTATATCGCAAGTATTTGAAGCTAAATCATATGTGTCTCATGGATTTGAAGCTGAACCTACTACATCGCATGATTTAAAGCAAAATCTTGTGTATCGCATGGATTTGAAGCTAAACCTTCTACATCGCATTGATTTGAAGCTAAATCATGTGTTTCGCATGGATTTGAAGCTAACTCGTTTGTCTCGCATGCAGTTGTAGCTTAATAATTTATATCACAAGCATTTGTAGCTTTGCCATTTGTTTCGCATGGATTTGAAGCTAAGCCATCTACTTCGCATTGATTTGAAGCTAAATCATTTGTTTCGCGTGGAATTGAAGCTACCTCGTTTGTTCCTCCTGCTTTTGAAGCTATATCACTTATATCGCAAGTATTTGCAGCTAAATCATATGTGTCGCATGGATTTGAAGCTGAACCTTCTACATCGCATTGATTTGAAGCTAAATCTTGTAAATCGCATGGATTTGAAGCTACAACCTTCTACATCGCATTGATTTGAATCTAAATCATGTGTTTCGCATGAATTTGAAGCTAACTCGATTGTTTCGCATGCAGTTGTAGCTAAATAATGTATATCACAAGTATTTGTAGCTAAACCATTTGTTTCGCATGGATTTGAAGCTAAGCCCTCTACTTCGCAATGATTTGAAGCTAAATCATTTGTTTCGCATGGAATTGAAGCTACCTCGTTTGTTCCTCCAGATTTTGAAGCTATATCACTTATATCGCAAGTATTTGAAGCTAAATCATGTGCGTCGCATGGATTTGAAGCTGAACTTTCTACATCGCATTGATTGGAAGCTAAATCTTGTGTATCGCATGGATTTGAAGCTAAACCCTCTACATCGCATTGATTTGCAACTAAATCATGTGTTTCGCATGGATCTGAAGCTAACTCGTTTGTTTCGCCTGCATTTGAAGCTATATCACTTATATTCGCAAGCATTTGATGCTAAATCATTCGTTTCGCATGGATTTGAAGCTAAACCTTCTAGATCGCATTGATTTGTAGCTAAATCACGTGTTTCGCATGGATTACAAGCTAAGCCTTCTACTTCGCATTAATAGGGAGCTAAAGCACGTGATTCGCTTGGATTTGAAGCTAAACCTTCTACATCGCATTCATTTGAAGCTGAAACATGTGTTTCGCGAGGATTTGAAGGTAACTCGTTTGTTTCGCATGCAGTTGTAGCTAAATAATGTATATCACAAGTATTTGTAGCTAAATAATTTGTTTCGCATGGATTTGAAGCTAAGCCTTCTACTTCGCATTGATTTGAAGCTAAATCATTTGTTTCGCATAGAACTGAAGCTACCTCGTTTGTTCCTCCTGCTTTTGAAGCTATATCACTTATATCGCAAGTATTTGAAGCTAAATCATATGTGTCGCATGGATTTGAAGCTAACTCATGTATTTCGCGTGGATTTGAAGGTAACTCGTTTGTTTCGCATGCAGTTGGAGCTATACCACCTATATCCCAAGTGTTTGAAGCTCAATCATTTGTTTCGCATGGATTTGAAGCTAAACCTTCTACATCGCAAGGATTTGAAACTAAACCTTGTACATCGCATTGAGTTGCAGCTAAATCATGTGTTTCGCATGGATTTGAAGCTAACTCGTTGGTTGTGCATGCAGTTAAATCTAAATAACGTATATCACAAGTATTTGAAGCTAAACCATTTGTATCGCATGGATTTGAAGCTAAGCCTTCTACTTCGCATTAATTAGAAGCTAAATCACGTGTTTTGCATGGATTTGAAGCTAAAGCTTCTACATCGCATTGATTAGAATCTAAATCATGTGTTTCGCATGGATTTGAAGCTAACTCGTTTGTTTCGCATTCAGTTGAAGCTAAATCATGTCTTTCACAAGTATTTGAAGATGAACCATTTGAATCGCATTGATTTAAACATGAGCCTACTACTTCGCACTGATTTGCAGCTAAATCACGTGTTTCGCATGGATTTGAAGCTAAACCTTCTACATCCCGTGGATTTGAAGCTAAATCGTGTGTTTCGCATGGATTTGAAGCTAAACCTTCTACATCGCATTTATTTGCAGCTGAATCATGTGTTTCGCATGGATTTGAAGCTAACTCGTTCGTTTCGCCTGTATTTAAATCTGTTTAACTTATATGGCTAGTATTTGAAGCTAAATCATGTGTTTCGCTTGGATTTGAAGCTAAACCTTCTACATCGCATTGATTTGAAGCTAAATCGTGTGTTTCGCATGGATTTGAAGCTAACTCGTTCGTTTCGCCTGTATTTAAATCTGTTTAACTTATATGGCTAGTATTTGAAGCTAAATCATGTGTTTCGCTTGGATTTGAAGCTAAACCTTCTACATCGCACTGATTTGAAGTTAAATCATGTGTTCCGGGTGGATTTGGAGCTAACTCGTTTGTTGCGAATGCAATTGAAGCTAAATCATGTATTTCACAAGTATTTGAAGATGAACCATTTGAATCGCATGGCTTTGTACGTGAGCCTTCTATTTCGCACTGATTTGAACCTAAATAATATGTTTCGCATGGATTTGAAGCTAAACCTTCTTCATCCCATGGATTTGTAGCTAAATCATGAGTTTGGCATGGATTTGAAGCTAAGACTTCTACATCGCATTGATTTGAAGCTAAATCATGTGTTGCGCGTGGATTTGAAGGTAACTCGTTTGTATCGCATGCAGTTGTAGCTAAATAATGAATATCGCAAGTATTTGTAGCTAAATCATTTGTTTCGCATGGATTTGAAGCTAAGCCTTGTACTTCGCACTGATTTGAAGCTAAATCATTTGTTTCGCATAGAACTGAAGCTACCTCGTTTGTCCCTCCTGCTTTTGAAGCTATATCACTTATATCGCAAGTATTTGAAGCTAAATCATATGTATCGCATGGATTTGAAGCTGAACCTTCTACATCGCATTGATTTGAAGCTAAATCTTGTAAATCGCATGGATTTGAAGCTAAACCTTCTACATCGCATTGATTTGAAGCTAAATCATGTGTTTCGCATGGATTTGAAGCTAACTCGTTTGTTTCGCATGCAGTTGTAGCTAAATAATGTATATCACAAGTATTTGTAGCTAAATCACTTGTTTCGCATGGATTTGAAGCTAAGCCTTCTACTTCGCATTGATTTGAAGCTAAATCATTTGTTTCGCATGCAGTTGAAGCTATATCACCTTTATCCCAAGTGCTTGAAGCTCAATCATTTGTATCGCATGGGTTTGATGCTAAACCTTCTACATCGCATTGAGGTGAAGCTAAATCATGTGTTTCCCATGTATTTGAAGCTAACTCGTTTGTTTCGCATGCAGTTGTAGCTAAATAATGTATATCACAAGTATTTGTAGCTAAACCATTTGTTTCTCAAGGATTTGAAGCTAAGCCCTCTACTTCGCATTGATTTGAAGCTAACTCATTTGTTTCGCATGGAATTGAAGCTACCTCGTTTGTTCCTCCAGATTTTGAAACTATATCACTTATATCGCAAGCATTTGAAGCTAAACCATTTGTTTCGCATGGATTTGAAGCTAAGCCTTCTACTTGGCATTGATTTGAAGCTAAATTATGTGTTTCGCATGGATTTGAAGGTATCCCGTTGTTTCTCCTGTATTTGAAGCTGTATCATTTATATCGCAAGTATTTGAAGCTTAACCAGTAGTTTCGCATGGATTTGAAGCTAAGCCTTCTACTTGGCATTGAATTGAAGCTAAATCATGTGTTTGGCATGGATTTGAAGCTAACTCGTTCGTTTCGCCTGTATTTGAATCTATATTACTTATATCGCAACTGTTTGAAGCTAAATCATGTGTTTCGCTTGGACTCGAAGATAACTCGCTTGTGTCGCATGCATTTGAAGCTCTACCATTTATACTGCAAGTATTTGAAGCTAAATCATTCGCTTCGCATGGATTTGAATGTAACTCGTTTGTTTCGCACGCAGTTGAAGCTATACCACCTATATCCCAAGTGTTTGAAGCTCAATCATTTGTTTCGCTTGGATTTGAAGGTAAACCTTCTACATCGCATTGATTTGAAGCTAAATCATGTGTTTCGCATGGATTTGAAGCTAACTCGTTTGTTCCTCCTGTTTTTGAAGCTATATCACTTATATCACAAGTATTTGTAGCTAAACCATTTGTTTCGCATGGATTTGAAACTAAGCCTTCTACTTCGCATTGATTTGAAGCTAAATCATTTGTTTGGCATGGATTTGAAGCTAAACCCTCTACATCGCATTAATTGGAAGCTAAATCACGTGTTTTGCATGGATTTGAAGCTGAACCTTCTACATCGCATTGATTTGCAAATGAATTCTGTGTTTCGCATGGATTTGAAGCTAACTCGTTCGCTTCGCCTCTATTTGAATCTATATCACTTATATCGTAAGTATTTGAAGCTAAATCATATGTGTCGCATGGATTTGAAGCTAACTCATGTATTTCGCGTGGATTTGAAGGTAACTCGTTTGTTTCGCATGCAGTTGGAGCTATACCACCTATATCCCAAGTGTTTGAAGCTCAATCATTTGTTTCGCATGGATTTGAAGCTAAACCTTCTACATCGCAAGGATTTGAAACTAAACCTTGTACATCGCATTGAGTTGCAGCTAAATCATGTGTTTCGCATGGATTTGAAGCTAACTCGTTGGTTGTGCATGCAGTTAAATCTAAATAACGTATATCACAAGTATTTGAAGCTAAACCATTTGTATCGCATGGATTTGAAGCTAAGCCTTCTACTTCGCATTAATTAGAAGCTAAATCACGTGTTTTGCATGGATTTGAAGCTAAAGCTTCTACATCGCATTGATTAGAATCTAAATCATGTGTTTCGCATGGATTTGAAGCTAACTCGTTTGTTTCGCATTCAGTTGAAGCTAAATCATGTCTTTCACAAGTATTTGAAGATGAACCATTTGAATCGCATTGATTTAAACATGAGCCTACTACTTCGCACTGATTTGCAGCTAAATCACGTGTTTCGCATGGATTTGAAGCTAAACCTTCTACATCCCGTGGATTTGAAGCTAAATCGTGTGTTTCGCATGGATTTGAAGCTAAACCTTCTACATCGCATTTATTTGCAGCTGAATCATGTGTTTCGCATGGATTTGAAGCTAACTCGTTCGTTTCGCCTGTATTTAAATCTGTTTAACTTATATGGCTAGTATTTGAAGCTAAATCATGTGTTTCGCTTGGATTTGAAGCTAAACCTTCTACATCGCATTGATTTGAAGCTAAATCGTGTGTTTCGCATGGATTTGAAGCTAACTCGTTCGTTTCGCCTGTATTTAAATCTGTTTAACTTATATGGCTAGTATTTGAAGCTAAATCATGTGTTTCGCTTGGATTTGAAGCTAAACCTTCTACATCGCACTGATTTGAAGTTAAATCATGTGTTCCGGGTGGATTTGGAGCTAACTCGTTTGTTGCGAATGCAATTGAAGCTAAATCATGTATTTCACAAGTATTTGAAGATGAACCATTTGAATCGCATGGCTTTGTACGTGAGCCTTCTATTTCGCACTGATTTGAACCTAAATAATATGTTTCGCATGGATTTGAAGCTAAACCTTCTTCATCCCATGGATTTGTAGCTAAATCATGAGTTTGGCATGGATTTGAAGCTAAGACTTCTACATCGCATTGATTTGAAGCTAAATCATGTGTTGCGCGTGGATTTGAAGGTAACTCGTTTGTATCGCATGCAGTTGTAGCTAAATAATGAATATCGCAAGTATTTGTAGCTAAATCATTTGTTTCGCATGGATTTGAAGCTAAGCCTTGTACTTCGCACTGATTTGAAGCTAAATCATTTGTTTCGCATAGAACTGAAGCTACCTCGTTTGTCCCTCCTGCTTTTGAAGCTATATCACTTATATCGCAAGTATTTGAAGCTAAATCATATGTATCGCATGGATTTGAAGCTGAACCTTCTACATCGCATTGATTTGAAGCTAAATCTTGTAAATCGCATGGATTTGAAGCTAAACCTTCTACATCGCATTGATTTGAAGCTAAATCATGTGTTTCGCATGGATTTGAAGCTAACTCGTTTGTTTCGCATGCAGTTGTAGCTAAATAATGTATATCACAAGTATTTGTAGCTAAATCACTTGTTTCGCATGGATTTGAAGCTAAGCCTTCTACTTCGCATTGATTTGAAGCTAAATCATTTGTTTCGCATGCAGTTGAAGCTATATCACCTTTATCCCAAGTGCTTGAAGCTCAATCATTTGTATCGCATGGGTTTGATGCTAAACCTTCTACATCGCATTGAGGTGAAGCTAAATCATGTGTTTCCCATGTATTTGAAGCTAACTCGTTTGTTTCGCATGCAGTTGTAGCTAAATAATGTATATCACAAGTATTTGTAGCTAAACCATTTGTTTCTCAAGGATTTGAAGCTAAGCCCTCTACTTCGCATTGATTTGAAGCTAACTCATTTGTTTCGCATGGAATTGAAGCTACCTCGTTTGTTCCTCCAGATTTTGAAACTATATCACTTATATCGCAAGCATTTGAAGCTAAACCATTTGTTTCGCATGGATTTGAAGCTAAGCCTTCTACTTGGCATTGATTTGAAGCTAAATTATGTGTTTCGCATGGATTTGAAGGTATCCCGTTGTTTCTCCTGTATTTGAAGCTGTATCATTTATATCGCAAGTATTTGAAGCTAAACCATTTGTTTCGCATGGATTTGAAGCTAAGCCTTCTACTTCGCACTGATTTGAAGTTAAATCATGTGTTCCGGGTGGATTTGGAGCTAACTCGTTTGTTGCGAATGCAATTGAAGCTAAATCATGTCTTTCACAAGTATTTGAAGATGAACCATTTGAATCGCATGGCTTTGTACGTGAGCCTTCTATTTCGCACTGATTTGAACCTAAATAATATGTTTCGCATGGATTTGAAGCTAAACCTTCTTCATCCCATGGATTTGTAGCTAAATCATGAGTTTGGCATGGATTTGAAGCTAAGACTTCTACATCGCATTGATTTGAAGCTAAATCATGTGTTGCGCGTGGATTTGAAGGTAACTCGTTTGTATCGCATGCAGTTGAAACTAAATCTTGCATATCACAATTATTTGCAGCTAAACAATTTATTCGCATGGATTTGAAGCTAAGCCTTCTACTTGGCATTGAATTGAAGCTAAATCGTGTGTTTTGTATGGATTTGAAGCTAACCCGTTTGTTTCTCCTGTATTTGAAGCTGTATCATTTATATCGCAAGTATTTGAAGCTAACCCATTTGTTTCGCATGGATTTGAAGCTAAGCCTTCTACTTCGCATTGATTGGATCCTAAATCATGTGTTTTGCATGGATTTGAAGCTAAGCCTTCTACATCACATTGATTTGAAGCTAAATCATGTGTTTGCCATGGATTTGAAGTTAAACCTGCTACTTCGCATTGATTTGAAGCTAAATCATGTGTTTCGCATCGATTTGCAGCTAACTCGTTCGTTTCGCCTGCATTTGAAACTATATCAATTATATCGCAAGTATTTGAAGCTCAATCATTTGTTTCGCATGGATTTGAAGTTAAACCTGTTACTTCGCATTTATTTGAAGCTAAATTATGTGTTTCGCGTGGATTTGAAGGTAACTCGTTGTTTCGCATGTAGTTGAAGCTAAATCATGCATTTCACAAGTATTTGAATCCGAAACATTAGATTCGCATCGATTTGATGCTAAGCCTTCTACTTGGCATTGAATTGAAGCTAAATCGTGTGTTTTGCATGGATTTGAAGCTAACTCGTTTGTTCCTCCTGTATTTGAAGCTATATCATTTATATCGCAAGTATTTGAAGCTAAAGCATTTGTTTCGCATGGATTTGAAGCTAAGGCTTCTACTTCGCATTGATTGGATCCTAAATCACGTGTTTTGCATGGATTTGAATCTAAGCCTTCTACATCGCATTGATTTGCAGCTGAATCATGTGTTTCGCATGGATTTGAAGCTAACTCGTTCGTTTGTCCTGCATTTGAAACTATATCACTTATATTGCAAGTATTTGAAGCTAAATCATGTTTTTCGCATGGATTTGAAGCTAACTCGTTTGATTAGTCTGCATTTGAAGCTATAAAATTATACGCCAAGTGTTTGAAGCTTAATCATTTGTCTCGCATGGATTTGGAGCTAAACCTTCTACATCGCATTGATTTGCAGCTAAATCATGTGTTTCGCTTGGATTTGAAGCTAACTCGTTCGTTGCGCATACAGTTAAATCTAAATAACGTATATCCCATGTATTTGAAGCTAACTCGTTTGTTTCGCATGCAGTTGTAGCTAAATAATGTATATCACAAGAATTTGTAGCTAAACCATTTGTTTCGCATGGATTTGAAGCTAAGCCCTCTACTTTGCATTGATTTGAAGCTAAATCATTTGTTTCGCATGGAATTGAAGCTACCTCGTTTGTTCCTCCAGATTTTGAAGCTATATCACTTATATCGCAAGTATTTGAAGCTAAATCATGTGCGTCGCATGGATTTGAAGCTGAACTTTCTACATCGCATTGATTGGAAGCTAAATCTTGTGTATCGCATGGATTTGAAGCTAAACCCTCTACATCGCATTGATTTGCAACTAAATCATGTGTTTCGCATGGATCTGAAGCTAACTCGTTTGTTTCGCCTGCATTTGAAGCTATATCACTTATATTCGCAAGCATTTGATGCTAAATCATTCGTTTCGCATGGATTTGAAGCTAAACCTTCTAGATCGCATTGATTTGTAGCTAAATCACGTGTTTCGCATGGATTACAAGCTAAGCCTTCTACTTCGCATTAATAGGAAGCTAAAGCACGTGATTCGCTTGGATTTGAAGCTAAACCTTCTACATCGCATTCATTTGAAGCTGAAACATGTGTTTCGCGAGGATTTGAAGGTAACTCGTTTGTTTCGCATGCAGTTGTAGCTAAATAATGTATATCACAAGTATTTGTAGCTAAATAATTTGTTTCGCATGGATTTGAAGCTAAGCCTTCTACTTCGCATTGATTTGAAGCTAAATCATTTGTTTCGCATAGAACTGAAGCTACCTCGTTTGTTCCTCCTGCTTTTGAAGCTATATCACTTATATCGCAAGTATTTGAAGCTAAATCAAATGTGTCGCATGGATTTGAAGCTAACTCATGTATTTCGCGTGGATTTGAAGGTAACTCGTTTGTTTCGCATGCAGTTGGAGCTATACCACCTATATCCCAAGTGTTTGAAGCTCAATCATTTGTTTCGCATGGATTTGAAGCTAAACCTTCTACATCGCAGGATTTGAAACTAAACCTTGTACATCGCATTGAGTTGCAGCTAAATCATGTGTTTCGCATGGATTTGAAGCTAACTCGTTGGTTGTGCATGCAGTTAAATCTAAATAACGTATATCACAAGTATTTGAAGCTAAACCATTTGTATCGCATGGATTTGAAGCTAAGCCTTCTACTTCGCATTAATTAGAAGCTAAATCACGTGTTTTGCATGGATTTGAAGCTAAAGCTTCTACATCGCATTGATTAGAATCTAAATCATGTGTTTCGCATGGATTTGAAGCTAACTCGTTTGTTTCGCATTCAGTTGAAGCTAAATCATGTCTTTCACAAGTATTTGAAGATGAACCATTTGAATCGCATTGATTTAAACATGAGCCTACTACTTCGCACTGATTTGCAGCTAAATCACGTGTTTCGCATGGATTTGAAGCTAAACCTTCTACATCCCGTGGATTTGAAGCTAAATCGTGTGTTTCGCATGGATTTGAAGCTAAACCTTCTACATCGCATTTATTTGCAGCTGAATCATGTGTTTCGCATGGATTTGAAGCTAACTCGTTCGTTTCGCCTGTATTTAAATCTGTTTAACTTATATGGCTAGTATTTGAAGCTAAATCATGTGTTTCGCTTGGATTTGAAGCTAAACCTTCTACATCGCATTGATTTGAAGCTAAATCGTGTGTTTCGCATGGATTTGAAGCTAACTCGTTCGTTTCGCCTGTATTTAAATCTGTTTAACTTATATGGCTAGTATTTGAAGCTAAATCATGTGTTTCGCTTGGATTTGAAGCTAAACCTTCTACATCGCACTGATTTGAAGTTAAATCATGTGTTCCGGGTGGATTTGGAGCTAACTCGTTTGTTGCGAATGCAATTGAAGCTAAATCATGTATTTCACAAGTATTTGAAGATGAACCATTTGAATCGCATGGCTTTGTACGTGAGCCTTCTATTTCGCACTGATTTGAACCTAAATAATATGTTTCGCATGGATTTGAAGCTAAACCTTCTTCATCCCATGGATTTGTAGCTAAATCATGAGTTTGGCATGGATTTGAAGCTAAGACTTCTACATCGCATTGATTTGAAGCTAAATCATGTGTTGCGCGTGGATTTGAAGGTAACTCGTTTGTATCGCATGCAGTTGTAGCTAAATAATGAATATCGCAAGTATTTGTAGCTAAATCATTTGTTTCGCATGGATTTGAAGCTAAGCCTTGTACTTCGCACTGATTTGAAGCTAAATCATTTGTTTCGCATAGAACTGAAGCTACCTCGTTTGTCCCTCCTGCTTTGAAGCTATATCACTTATATCGCAAGTATTTGAAGCTAAATCATATGTATCGCATGGATTTGAAGCTGAACCTTCTACATCGCATTGATTTGAAGCTAAATCATGTGTTTCGCATGGATTTGAAGCTAACTCGTTTGTTCCTCCTGTTTTGAAGCTATATCACTTATATCACAAGTATTTGTAGCTAAACCATTTGTTTCGCATGGATTTGAAACTAAGCCTTCTACTTCGCATTGATTTGAAGCTAAATCATTTGTTTGGCATGGATTTGAAGCTAAACCCTCTACATCGCATTAATTGGAAGCTAAATCACGTGTTTTGCATGGATTTGAAGCTGAACCTTCTACATCGCATTGATTTGCAAATGAATTCTGTGTTTCGCATGGATTTGAAGCTAACTCGTTCGCTTCGCCTCTATTTGAATCTATATCTCTTATATCGTAAGTATTTGAAGCTAAATCATGTGTTTCGCTTGGATTTGCAGCTAAACCTTCTACATCGCATTTATTTGAACCAATTCATGTGTTTCGCGTGGATTTGAAGGTAACTCGATTGTTTCGCATGCAGTTGAAGCTATATCACATTTATCCCAAGTGTTTGAACCTCAATTATTTGTTTCGTATGGATTTGAAGCTAAACCTTCTACATCGCATTGATTTGAAGCTAACTCATGTGTTTCGCGTGGATTTGAAGGTAACTCGTTTGTTTCGCATGCAGTTGTAGCTTAATAATTTATATCACAAGTATTTGTAGCTAAATCATTTGTTTCGCATGGATTTGAAGCTAAGCCTTCTACTTCGCATTGATTTGAAGCTAAATCGTTTGTTTCGCATAGAACTGAAGCTACCTAGTTTGCTCCTCCTGCTTTTGAAGCTATATCACTTATACCGCAAGTATTTGAAGTTAAATCATATGTGTTTTGCATGGATTTGAAGCTATCTCGTTTGTTTCGCCTGCAGTTGAATCTATATCACTTACATCACAAGTTTTTGAAGCATAACCATTTGTTCCGCATGGATTTGAAGCTACGCCTTCTACTTTCCATTGATTTGAAGCTAAATCATCTGTTTCGCTTGGATTTGAAGCTAACACGTTTGATTCACATGCAGTTGAAGCTAAATCATGTATTTCACAAGAATTTGAAGCCGAACCATTAGATTCGCATCGATTTGAAGCTGAGCCTTCTACTTCGCACTGATTTGAAGCTAAATCATGTGTCTCGCTTGGATTTGAAGCAAAGCCTTCTACTTCGAATTGATTTGAATCTAAATCATGTATTTCGCATGGATCTGAAGCTAACTCGTTTGTTTCGCCAGCATTTGAAGCTATATCACTTATATTCGCAAGTATTTGTTGCTAAATCATTCGTTTCGCATGGGTTTGAAGCTAACCCTTTTCCTTCGCATTGATTTGAAGTTAAATCATGTGTTTCCCTTGGATTTGAATCTGAATCGTTTTTTTCGCATGCAGTTGAATCTATAGCATTTATATCGCAAGTATCTGAAGCTAAATCATTTGTTTCTCATGGATTTGAAGCTAAACCTTCTACATCCCATGGATTTGAAGCTAAATCATGTGTTTGGCATGGATTTGAAGCTAAACCTTCTACATCGCATTGATTTGCATCTGAATCATGTGTTTCGCGTGGATTTGGAGCTAACTCGTTTGTTTCGCATGCAGTTGAAACTAAATCATGTATATCACAAGTATTTGCAGCTAAACAATTGATTCGCATGGATTTGAAGCTAAGCCTTCTACTTGGCATTGAATTGAAGCTAAATCGTGTATTTTGCATGGATTTGAAGCTAACTCGCTTGTTTCTCCTGTATTTGAAGCTGTATCATTTATATCGCAAGTATTTGAAGCTAAACCATTTGTTTCGCATGGATTTGAAGCTAAGCCTTCTACTTGGCATTGAATTGAAGCTAAATCGTGTGTTTTGCATGGATTTGAAGCTAACTCGTTTGTTTCTCCTGTATTTGAAGCTGTATCATTTATATCGCAAGTATTTGAAGCTAAACCATTTGTTTCGCATGGATTTGAAGCAAAGCCTTCTACTTGGCATTGAATTGAAGCTAAATCGTGTGTTTTGCTTGGATTTGAAGCTAACTCGTTTGTTTCTCCTGTATTTGACGCTGTATCATTTATATCGCAAGTATTTGAAGCTAAACAATTTGTTTCGCATGGATTTGAAGCTAAGCCTTCTACTTCGCATTGATTGGATCCTAAATCACGTGTTTTGTATGGATTTGAAGCTAAGTCTTCTACATCACATTGATTTGAAGCTAAATCATGTGTTTCGCGAGGATTTGAAGGTAACTCGTTTGTTTCGCATGCAGTTGAAGCTAAATCATGTCTTTCACAAGTATTTGAAGATGAACCATTTGAATCGCATGGCTTTGAACCTGAGCTATCTACTTCGCACTGATTTGCACCTAAATAATGTGATTCGCATGGATTTGAGGCTAAACCTTCTACATCCCATGGATATGAAGCTAAATCATGTGTTTGGCATGGATTTGAAGCTAAACCTTCTACATCGCATTGATTTGCAGCTGAATCATGTGTTTCGCATCGATTTGCAGCTAACTCGTTCGTTTCGCCTGCATTTGAAACTATATCACTTATATCGCAAGTATTTGAAGCTAAACCATTTGCTTCGCATGGATTTGAAGCTAAGCCTTCTACTTGGCATTGAATTGAAGCTAAATCGTGTGTTTTGCATGGATTTGAAGCTAACTCGTTTGTTTCTCCTGTATTTGAAGCTGTATCATTTATATCGCAAGTATTTGAAGCTAAACCATTTGTTTCGCATGGATTTGAAGCTAAGCCTTCTACTTCGCACTGATTTGAAGTTAAATCATGTGTTCCGGGTGGATTTGGAGCTAACTCGTTTGTTGCGAATGCAATTGAAGCTAAATCATGTCTTTCACAAGTATTTGAAGATGAACCATTTGAATCGCATGGCTTTGTACGTGAGCCTTCTATTTCGCACTGATTTGAACCTAAATAATATGTTTCGCATGGATTTGAAGCTAAACCTTCTTCATCCCATGGATTTGTAGCTAAATCATGAGTTTGGCATGGATTTGAAGCTAAGACTTCTACATCGCATTGATTTGAAGCTAAATCATGTGTTGCGCGTGGATTTGAAGGTAACTCGTTTGTATCGCATGCAGTTGAAACTAAATCTTGCATATCACAATTATTTGCAGCTAAACAATTTATTCGCATGGATTTGAAGCTAAGCCTTCTACTTGGCATTGAATTGAAGCTAAATCGTGTGTTTTGTATGGATTTGAAGCTAACCCGTTTGTTTCTCCTGTATTTGAAGCTGTATCATTTATATCGCAAGTATTTGAAGCTAACCCATTTGTTTCGCATGGATTTGAAGCTAAGCCTTCTACTTCGCATTGATTGGATCCTAAATCATGTGTTTTGCATGGATTTGAAGCTAAGCCTTCTACATCACATTGATTTGAAGCTAAATCATGTGTTTGCCATGGATTTGAAGTTAAACCTGCTACTTCGCATTGATTTGAAGCTAAATCATGTGTTTCGCATCGATTTGCAGCTAACTCGTTCGTTTCGCCTGCATTTGAAACTATATCAATTATATCGCAAGTATTTGAAGCTCAATCATTTGTTTCGCATGGATTTGAAGTTAAACCTGTTACTTCGCATTTATTTGAAGCTAAATTATGTGTTTCGCGTGGATTTGAAGGTAACTCGTTGTTTCGCATGTAGTTGAAGCTAAATCATGCATTTCACAAGTATTTGAATCCGAAACATTAGATTCGCATCGATTTGATGCTAAGCCTTCTACTTGGCATTGAATTGAAGCTAAATCGTGTGTTTTGCATGGATTTGAAGCTAACTCGTTTGTTCCTCCTGTATTTGAAGCTATATCATTTATATCGCAAGTATTTGAAGCTAAAGCATTTGTTTCGCATGGATTTGAAGCTAAGGCTTCTACTTCGCATTGATTGGATCCTAAATCACGTGTTTTGCATGGATTTGAATCTAAGCCTTCTACATCGCATTGATTTGCAGCTGAATCATGTGTTTCGCATGGATTTGAAGCTAACTCGTTCGTTTGTCCTGCATTTGAAACTATATCACTTATATTGCAAGTATTTGAAGCTAAATCATGTTTTTCGCATGGATTTGAAGCTAACTCGTTTGATTAGTCTGCATTTGAAGCTATAAAATTATACGCCAAGTGTTTGAAGCTTAATCATTTGTCTCGCATGGATTTGGAGCTAAACCTTCTACATCGCATTGATTTGCAGCTAAATCATGTGTTTCGCTTGGATTTGAAGCTAACTCGTTCGTTGCGCATACAGTTAAATCTAAATAACGTATATCCCATGTATTTGAAGCTAACTCGTTTGTTTCGCATGCAGTTGTAGCTAAATAATGTATATCACAAGAATTTGTAGCTAAACCATTTGTTTCGCATGGATTTGAAGCTAAGCCCTCTACTTTGCATTGATTTGAAGCTAAATCATTTGTTTCGCATGGAATTGAAGCTACCTCGTTTGTTCCTCCAGATTTTGAAGCTATATCACTTATATCGCAAGTATTTGAAGCTAAATCATCTGCGTCGCATGGATTTGAAGCTGAACTTTCTACATCGCATTGATTTGAAGCTAAATCTTGTGTATCGCATGGATTTGAAGCTAAACCCTCTACATCGCATTGATTTGCAACTAAATCATGTGTTTCGCATGGATCTGAAGCTAACTCGTTTTTTCGTCTGAATTTGAAGCAATATCAGTTATATCGCAAGTATGTGAAGTTAAACCATTTGTTTAGCTTGGATTTGAAGCTAAACTATTTACATACCATTGATTTGAAGCTTAATCATGTGTTTTGCATGGATATGAATCTAATCGTTCTACATCGCATTGATTTGAAGCTTAAACGTGTGTTTCGCTTGGATTTGAATCGCAGCCTTCGACTTCGCAATCGATTTTTAGCTAAATCATGTGTTCAAATGGATTTGAAACTAATTGATTTGAAGCTAAATTATGTGTATCACATTGATTTGAAGCTAATTCGTGTGTTTCGCCTGAATTTGAATCTTTTTCATTTACACCGCAAGTATTTGAAGCTAAATCATTCGTTTGGCATGGATTTGAAGCTATGCCTTCTACTTCGCATTGATTTGGAGCTTAATCATGTTTATCGCATGGATTTTGATGCTAACTCGTTTGATTCGTCTGCATATGAAGCTATATCACCTATATCCCAAGTGTTTGAAGCTAAATCATTTGTTTCGCATGGATTTGAAGCTACGCCATCTACTTCGCATTGATTTGCAGCCAAATCATGTGTTTCGCATGGATTTGAGGCTAACTCGTTCGTTTCGCCTGCATTTGAAGCTACATCACATATATCACAAGTAATGGAAGCTAAATCACTTGTTTCGCATGGATTTGAAGGTAAGCCTACTACTTCGCATTGATTTGAAGCTAAATCATGTGTTTCGCTTGGATTTGAAGCTAACTCGTTTGTTTCGCCTGCATTTGATATATCACTTATATTCGCAAATTATATTCGAATATATCACTTATATCGCAAGTATTTGAAGCTAAATCTTTCGATTCGCATGGATTTGAAGCTAAGCCTTCTACATCGCATTGATTTGAAACTAAATCATGTGTTTCCATGGATTTCAAGCTAACGCTTTTGTTTCGCCTGCATTTGAAACTATATCATTTATGTCGCAAGTATTTGAAGCTAAATCATTTGTGTCGCACGGATTTGAAGCTAAGCCTTCCACTTCGCATTGATGTAAGTCTAAATCATTGTTTCGCTTGTATTTGAATCTCACTCGTTTGTTTCGCATGCAGTTGAAGCTAAATCATGTAAATCACAAGAAGTTGAAGCTAAACCATTTCACTTGCATGGATTTGATTATATCGATTTGTATCGCATGGATTTGAAGATAAGCCTTCTACTTCGCATTGATTTGAAGCTAAATCATGTGTTTCGCTTGGATAGGAAGCTACCTCGTTTGTTTCGGATGCAGTTGAAGCTAAATCATGTGTTTCGCATGGATTTGAAGCTATATAGTGTGTTTCGCATGCAGTTGTAGCTAAATAATGTATATCACACGTAATTGTAGCTAAACCACTTCTTTCGCATGGATTTGAAGCTAAACCACATGTTCGCATGGATTTGAAGATAATCCTTCTACTTCGCATTGATTTGAAGCTGAATCATTTGTTTCGCATGGAATTGAAACTACATCGTTTGTTCCTCCAGCTTTTGAAGCTATATCACTTATATCGGAAGTATTTGAAGCTAAATCATATGTGTCGTATGGATTTGAAGCTAAACCTTCTACATCGCAATGATTTGAAGCTAAATCTAGTATATCGCATGGATTTGAAGCTAAACCTTCTACATCGCATTGATTTGCAGCTAAATCATGTGTTTCGCATGGATTTGAAGCTAACTCGTTCGTTTCGCCTGCATTTGAAGCTAAATCACTTGTATCGCAAGTATCCGAAGCTAAATCAATTGTTTCGCATAGATTTGAAGCTAAACCTTCTACATCGCATTGATTTGCATCTAAATTCATGTGTTTCGCGTGGACTTGAAGCTAGCTCGTTCGTTTTGCCTGCATTTGAATCTACATCACTTATATCGCAAGTATTTGAAGCTAAATCATTTGTTTCGCATGGATTTGAAACTAAACCTTCTACATCGCATTGATTTGTAGCTAAATCATGTGTTTCGTTTGGATTTGATACTATCTCGTTTGTTTCGTCTGCATTTGAAGCAATATCACTTATATCGCAAGTATCTGAAGCTAAATCAATTGTTTCGCATGGATTTGACGCTAAGTCATTTGTTTCGCCAGCATTTGAAGCTATATCACTTATATCGCAAGTATTTGAAGCTAAATCATTTGTTTCGGGCGGATTTGAAGATAAACCTTCTACACCGCATTGATTTGAAGCTAAATCATGTGTTTCGCATGGATTTGAAGCTAACTCATTTGTCTCTCCTGCATTCGAAGCTATATCACTTATATCGCAAATATTTAAATGTAAATCATTTGTTTCGCCCGGATTTGAAGCTAAACCTTCTACTTCGCATTGGTTTGTAGCTAAATCATGTGTATCGCATGTATTTGAAGCTAACTCGTTTGCATCGCATGCAGATGAAGTTAAATCATGTATATCTCAAGTAGTTGAAACTAATCCATTTGTTTCGCATGGATTTGAAGATGGGCAGTCTACTTCGCATTGATTTGAAGCTAAATCATGTGTTTCGCATGGATTTGAAGCTAATACATCTAGATCGCAGTGATTTGAAGCTAAATCATGAGTTTCGCATTGACTTGAAGCTAAATCATGTGTATCACATGGCTTTTGAAGCTAACTCGTTTGATTCGTCTGCATTTGAAACTATATCAATTATATCGCAAGTATTTGAAGCTAAATCATATGTTTCGCATGTATTTGAAGCTAAGACTTCTACGTCGCATTGATTTGCATGTAAATCATATGTTTTGCATGGATTTGAAGCTAAACCTTCTACGTCGCATTGATTTGCAGCAAAATCATGTGCATCGCATGGAGTTGAAGCTAACTCGATCGTTTCGACTGCATATGAAGCTATGTCATTTATATCGCAAGTATTTGAAGCTAAATCATTTGTTTCGCATGGATTTGAAGCTAGGCCTTCTACTTTGCATTGATTTGAAGCTAAATCACGTGTTTTGCATGTATTTGAAGCAAACTCGTTTGATTCGCATGCAGTTGAAACTAAATCATGTATATCACAAGTATTTGCAGCTAAACCATTTGATTCGCATGGATTTGAAGCTAAGCCTTCAACTTCGCATTGATTTGAAGCTAAATCATATGTGTCGCATGTATTTGAAGCCAACTCGTTTGTTTCCCCTTCATTTGAAGCTATATCACTTATACCGCAAGTTCCTGTGCTAAATCATTTGCTTCGCATGTATTTGTAGCTAAACCTTCTACATCGCATTGATTTGAAGCTAAATAATTTGTGTCGCATGTATTTGAGGCTAATCCTTCTACATCGCATCGAGTTGAAGCAAAATAATGTGTTTCGCATGGATTTGATGCTAACTCGTTTGTTTCGGATGCAGTTGAAGCTAATTCATGTATATCGCAGGTATTTGAAGCTAAACCATTTGTTTCGCATAGATTTGAAGCTAACCCTTCTACTTGGTATTGAAATGAAGCTAAATCATGTGTTTTGCCTGGATTTGAAGCTAACTCGTTTGTTCTGTCTGCATTTGAAGCTACCTCATTTATATCGCAATTATCTGAAGCTAAATCATTTGTTTCTCATGTATTTGAAGCAAAGCCTTCGACTTCGCTTTGATTAAAGCCTAAATCATTGTTTCGGTTGGATTTGAAGCTAACTCGTTTGTTTCGCATGCAGTTGATGCTAAATCATGTTTATCACAAGTATCTGAAGCAAAACCATTTGTTTCGCAAGAATATGAAGCTAATGCATGTGTTTCGCATGAATTTGAATCTAAATCATGTGTTTCGCATGGATTTGATGCTAACTCGTTTGTTTCGCATGCAGTTGAAGCTAAATCATGTATATCACAAGTATTTGAAGCTAAACCATTTGTATCGCATAGATTTGAAGCTCTGCCTTCTACATCGCATTGATTTGCGCTAAATATTGTGTTTCGAATGGATTTGAAGCTAACTCGTTTGTTTCGCATGCAGTTGAAACTAAATCATGTATATCACAAGTCTTTGCAGCTAAACCATTTGTATCGCATGGATTTGAAGCTCTGCCTTCTACTTCGCATTGATTTGACGCTAAATATTGTGTTTCGAATGGATTTGAAGCTAACTCGTTTGTTTCGCATGCAGTTGAAGCGAAATTATGTATATCACATGTATTTGCAGCTAAACAATTCATTCGCATGGATTTAAAGCTAAGCCTTCTACTTGGCATTGAATTGAAGCTAAATCGTGTGTTTTGCATGAATTTGAAGCCAACTCGTTTGTTTCTCCTGTATTTGAAGCTGTATCATTTATATCGCCCGTATTTGAAGCTAATCCATTTGTTTCGCTTGGAATTGAAGCTAAACCTTCTACATCGCATTGATTTGAAGCTAACTCATTTGTTTCGCATAGAACTGAAGCTAAACCTTCTACATCGCATTGATTTGCAGCTAAATCATGTGTTTCGCATGGATTTGAAGCTAACTCGTTCGTTGCGCATACAGTTAAATCTCAATAACGTATATCACAAGTAATTGAAGCTAAACCATTTGTTTCGCATGGATTTGAAGCTAAGCCTTCTACTTCGCATTAATTGGAAGCTAAATCACGTGTTTCTCTTGGATTTGCAGCTAAACCTTCTACATCGCATTCATTTGAACCAATTCATGTGTTTCGCGTGGATTTGAAGGTAACTCGTTTGTTTCGCATGCAGTTGAAGCTATATCACCTTTATCCCAGGTGTTTGAAGCTAAATCATATGTTTCGCATGTATTTGAAGCTAAGACTTCTACGTCGCATTGATTTGCATGTAAATCATATGTTTTGCATGGATTTGAAGCTAAACCTTCTACGTCGCATTGATTTGCAGCAAAATCATGTGCATCGCATGGAGTTGAAGCTAACTCGATCGTTTCGACTGCATATGAAGCTATGTCATTTATATCGCAAGTATTTGAAGCTAAATCATTTGTTTCGCATGGATTTGAAGCTAGGCCTTCTACTTTGCATTGATTTGAAGCTAAATCACGTGTTTTGCATGTATTTGAAGCAAACTCGTTTGATTCGCATGCAGTTGAAACTAAATCATGTATATCACAAGTATTTGCAGCTAAACCATTTGATTCGCATGGATTTGAAGCTAAGCCTTCAACTTCGCATTGATTTGAAGCTAAATCATATGTGTCGCATGTATTTGAAGCCAACTCGTTTGTTTCCCCTTCATTTGAAGCTATATCACTTATACCGCAAGTTCCTGTGCTAAATCATTTGCTTCGCATGTATTTGTAGCTAAACCTTCTACATCGCATTGATTTGAAGCTAAATAATTTGTGTCGCATGTATTTGAGGCTAATCCTTCTACATCGCATCGAGTTGAAGCAAAATAATGTGTTTCGCATGGATTTGATGCTAACTCGTTTGTTTCGGATGCAGTTGAAGCTAATTCATGTATATCGCAGGTATTTGAAGCTAAACCATTTGTTTCGCATAGATGTGAAGCTAACCCTTCTACTTGGTATTGAAATGAAGCTAAATCATGTGTTTTGCCTCGATTTGAAGCTAACTCGTTTGTTCTGTCTGCATTTGAAGCTACCTCATTTATATCGCAATTATCTGAAGCTAAATCATTTGTTTCTCATGTATTTGAAGCAAAGCCTTCGACTTCGCTTTGATTAAAGCCTAAATCATTGTTTCGGTTGGATTTGAAGCTAACTCGTTTGTTTCGCATGCAGTTGATGCTAAATCATGTTTATCACAAGTATCTGAAGCAAAACCATTTGTTTCGCAAGAATATGAAGCTAATGCATGTGTTTCGCATGAATTTGAATCTAAATCATGTGTTTCGCATGGATTTGATGCTAACTCGTTTGTTTCGCATGCAGTTGAAGCTAAATCATGTATATCACAAGTATTTGAAGCTAAACCATTTGTATCGCATAGATTTGAAGCTCTGCCTTCTACATCGCATTGATTTGCGCTAAATATTGTGTTTCGAATGGATTTGAAGCTAACTCGTTTGTTTCGCATGCAGTTGAAACTAAATCATGTATATCACAAGTCTTTGCAGCTAAACCATTTGTATCGCATGGATTTGAAGCTGTGCCTTCTACTTCGCATTGATTTGACGCTAAATATTGTGTTTCGAATGGATTTGAAGCTAACTCGTTTGTTTCGCATGCAGTTGAAGCGAAATTATGTATATCACTTGTATTTGCAGCTAAACAATTCATTCGCATGGATTTAAAGCTAAGCCTTCTACTTGGCATTGAATTGAAGCTAAATCGTGTGTTTTGCATGAATTTGAAGCCAACTCGTTTGTTTCTCCTGTATTTGAAGCTGTATCATTTATATCGCCCGTATTTGAAGCTAATCCATTTGTTTCGCTTGGAATTGAAGCTAAACCTTCTACATCGCATTGATTTGAAGCTAACTCATTTGTTTCGCATAGAACTGAAGCTAAACCTTCTACATCGCATTGATTTGCAGCTAAATCATGTGTTTCGCATGGATTTGAAGCTAACTCGTTCGTTGCGCATACAGTTAAATCTCAATAACGTATATCACAAGTAATTGAAACTAAACCATTTGTTTCGCATGGATTTGAAGCTAAGCCTTCTACTTCGCATTAATTGGAAGCTAAATCACGTGTTTCTCTTGGATTTGCAGCTAAACCTTCTACATCGCATTCATTTGAACCAATTCATGTGTTTCGCGTGGATTTGAAGGTAACTCGTTTGTTTCGCATGCAGTTGAAGCTATATCACCTTTATCCCAGGTGTTTGAAGCTAAATCATTTGTTTCGCATGGATTTGAAGCTAAACCTTCTACATCGCATGGATTTGAAGCTAAACCTTCTAGATCGCATTGATTTGTAGCTAAATCACGTGTTTCGCATGGATTAGAAGCTAAGCATTCTACTTCGCATTAATAGGAAGCTAAAGCACGTGATTCACTTGGATTTGAAGCTAAATCTTCTACATCGCATTCATTTGAAGCTGAAACTTGTGTTTCGCGTGGATTTGAAGGTAACTCGTTTGTTTCGCATTCAGTTGTAGCTAAATAATGTATATCACAAGTATTTGTAGCTAAATAATTTGTTTCGCATGGATTTGAAGCTAAGCCTTCTACTTCGCATTGATTTGAAGCTAAATCATTTGTTTCGCATAGAACTGAAGCTACCTCGTTTGTTCCTCCTGCTTTTGAAGCTATATCACTTATATCGCAAGTATTTGAAGCTAAATCATAGGTGTCGCATGGATTTGAAGCTAACTCATGTATTTCGCGTGGATTTGAAGGTAACTCGTTTGTTTCGCATGCAGTTGGAGCTATACCACCTATATCCCAAGTGTTTGAAGTTCAATCATTTGTTTCGCATGGATTTGAAGCTATACCTTCTACATCGCATTGATTTGCAGCTAAATCAAGTGTTTCGCATGGATTTGAAGCTATCTCGTTTGTTTCGCATGCAGTTGAAGCTATAACACCTATATCCCAAGTGTGTGAAGCACAATCATTTGTTTCGCATGGAATTGAATCTAAACCTTCTACATCCCATGGATTTGAAGCTAAATCATGTGTTTGGCATGGATTTGAAGCTAAGCCTTCTACTTCGCATTGATTGGATCCTAAATCACGTGTTTTGCATGGATTTGAAGCTAAGCCTTCTACATCGCATTGATTGGATGCTAAATCATGTGTTTCGCATGAATTTGAAGTTAACTTGTTTGTTTCGCCTGCAGTTGAAGCTAAATCATGTATATCCGAACTATTTGAAGCTAAACCATTTGATTCGCATGGATTTGAAGCTCAGCCTTCTACTTCGCATTGATATCAATCTAAATCATGTGTTTCGCTTGGATTTGAAACTCACACATTTGTTTCGTATGCACTTGAAGCTAAATCATGTATATCACAAGAATTTGAAGTTAAACCATTTGTTCCGCCTGGATTTGAAGCTAAGCCGTCTACTTCTCATTGACATCAAGCTAAATCATGTGTTTCGCATTGATTTGAAGCTGAATCATGTGTTCCGCACGGGTTTGAAGTTAACTCGTTTGTTTCGTCTGCATTTGAAGCAATATCACTTATATCGCAAGTATCTGAAGTTAAATCAATTGTTTCGCATGGATTTGACGCTAAGTCTTTTGTTTCGCCAGCATTTGAAGCTATATCACTTATATCGCAAGTATTTGAAGCTAAATCATTTGTTTCGGGCGGATTTGAAGATAAACCTTCTACACCGCATGAATTTGAATCTAAATCATGTGTTTCGCATGGATTTGATGCTAACTCGTTTGTTTCGCATGCAGTTGAAGCTAAATCATGTATATCACAAGTATTTGAAGCTAAACCATTTGTATCGCATAGATTTGAAGCTCTGCCTTCTACATCGCATTGATTTGACGCTAAATATTGTGTTTCGAATGGATTTGAAGCTAACTCGTTTGTTTCGCATGCAGTTGAAACTAAATCATGTATATCACAAGTCTTTGCAGCTAAACCATTTGTATCGCATGGATTTGAAGCTCTGTCTTCTACTTCGCATTGATTTGACGCTAAATATTGTGTTTCGAATGGATTTGAAGCTAACTCGTTTGTTTCGCATGCAGTTGAAGCGAAATTATGTATATCACATGTATTTGCAGCTAAACAATTCATTCGCATGGATTTGAAGCTAAGCCTTCTACTTGGCATTGAATTGAAGCTAAATCGTGTGTTTTGCATGGATTTGAAGCCAACTCGTTTGTTTCTCCTGTATTTGAAGCTGTATCATTTATATCGCCCGTATTTGAAGCTAATCCATTTGTTTCGCATGGATTTGAAGCTAAGCCTTCTACATCGCATTGATTTGAAGCTAAATCATGTGTTTCGCGTGGATTTGAAGGTAACTCGTTTGTTTCGCATGCAGTTGAAGCTAAATCATGTCTTTCACAAGTATTTGAAGATGAACCATTTGAATCGCATGGCTTTGAACCTGAGCCTTCTATTTCGCACTGATTTGCACCTAAATAATGTGTTTCGCATGGATTTGAAGCTAAACCTTCTACATCCCATGGATTTGAAGCTAAATCATGTGTTTGGCATGGATTTGAAGCTAAGCCTTCTACTTCGCATTGATTGGATCCTAAATCACGTGTTTTGCATGGATTTGAAGCTAAGCCTTCTACATCGCATTGATTTGAAGCTAACTCATTTGTTTCGCATAGAACTGAAGCTACCTCGTTTGTTCCTCCTCCTTTTGAAGCTATATCACTTATATCGCAACTATTTGAAGCTAAATCATATGTGTCGCATGGATTTGAAGCTGAACCCTCTACATCGAATTGATATGAAGCTAAATCTTGTGTATCGCATGGATTTGAAGCTAAACCTTCTACATCGCATTGATCTGCAGCTAAATCATGTGTTTCGCATGGATTTGAAGCTAACTCGTTCGTTGCACCTGCAGTTGAATCTACTTCACTTATATCGCAAGTATTTGAAGCTAAATCATGTGTATCGCGTGGATTTTGAAGCTAACTCGTTTGATTAGTCTGCATTTGAAGCTGTATCACATATACCCCAAGTGTTTGAAGCTAAATCATTTGTTTCGCATGGATTTGGAGCTAAACCTTCTACATCGCATTGATTTGCAGCTAAATCATGTGTTTCGCATGGATTTGAAGCTAACTCGTTCGTTGCGCATGCAGTTAAATCTCAATAACGTATATCACAAGTATTTGAAGCTAAACCATTTGTTTCGCTTGGATTTGAAGCTAAACCTTCTACATCGCATTCATTTGAACCAATCCATGTGTTTCGCGTGGATTTGAAGGTATCTCGTTTGTTTCGCATGCAGTTGAAGCTATATCACCTTTAACCCAAGTGTTTGAAGCTCAATCATTTGTTTCACATGGATTTAAAGCAAAACCTTCTACATCGCATTGATTTGAAGCTAACTCATGTGTTTCGCGTGGATTTGAAGGTAACTCGTTTGTTTCGCATGCAGTTGGAGCTATACAACCTATATCCCAAGTGTTTGAAGCTCAATCATTTGTTTCGCATGGATTTGAAGCTAAACCTTCTACATCGCATTGATTTTAAGCTAAATCATGTGTTTCGCATGGATTTGAAGCTAACTCGTTTGTTTCGCAAGCAGTTGTAGCTAAATAGTGTATATCACGAGTATTTGTAGCTAAATCATTTGTTTCGCATGGATTTGAAGCTAAGCCTGCTACTTCGCATTGATTTGAAGCTAAATCATTTGTTTCGCATAGAACTGAAGCTACCTCGTTTGTTCCTCCTGCTTTTGAAGCTATATCACTTATATCGCAAGTATTTGAAGCTAAATCATATGTGTCGCATGGATTTGAAGCTGAACCTTCCACATCGAATTGATTTGAAGCTAAATCTTGTGTATCGCATGGATTTGAAGCTAAACCTTCTACATCGCATTGATTTGAAGCTAAATCATGTGTTTCGCATGGATTTGAAGCTAACTCGTTCGTTTCGCCTCCAGTTAAATCTACATCACCTATATCGCAAGTATTTGAAGCTAAATCATGTGTATCGCGTGGATTTTGAAGCTAACTCGTTTGATTAGTCTGTATTTGAAGCTATATCACATATACCCCAAGTGTTTGAAGCTAAATCATTTGTTTCGCATGGATTTGAAGCTAACTCGTTCGTTGCGCATACAGTTAAATCTCAATAACGTATATCACAAGTAATTGAAGCTAAACCATTTGTTTCGCATGGATTTGATGCTAAGCCTTCTACTTCGCATTAATTGGAAGCTAAATCACGTGTTTCTCTTGGATTTGCAGCTAAACCTTCTACATCGCATTCATTTGAACCAATTCATGTGTTTCGCGTGGATTTGAAGGTAACTCGTTTGTTTCGCATGCAGTTGGAGCTATACCACCTATATCCCAAGTGTTTGAAGCTTAATCATTTGTTTCGCATGGATTTGAAGCTAAACCTTCTACATCGCATTGACTTTAAGCTAAATCATGTGTTTCGCATGGATTTGAAGCTAACTCGTTTGTTTCGCATGCAGTTGTAGCTAAAAAGTGTATATCACGAGTATTTGTAGCTAAATCATTTGTTTCGCATGGATTTGAAGCTAAGCCTGCTACTTCGCATTGATTTGAAGCTAAATCATTTGTTTCGCATAGAACTGAAGCTACCTCGTTTGTTCCTCCTGCTTTTGAAGCTATATCACTTATATCGCAAGTATTTGAAGCTAAATCATATGTGTCGCATGGATTTGAAGCTCAACCTTCCACATCGAATTGATTTGAAGCTAAATCTTGTGTATCGCATGGATTTGAAGCTAAACCTTCTACATCGCATTGATTTGAAGCTAAATCATGTGTTTCGCATGGATTTGAAGTTAACTCGTTCGTTTCGCCTCCAGTTGAATCTACATCACTTATATCGCAAGTATTTGAAGCTAAATCATGTGTATCGCGTGGATTTTGAAGCTAACTCGTTTGATTAGTCTGTATTTGAAGCTATATCACATATACCCCAAGTGTTTGAAGCTAAATCATTTGTTTCGCATGGATTTGGAGCTAAACCTTCTACATCGCATTGATTTGCTGCTAAATCATGTGTTTCGCATGGATTTGAAGCTAACTCGTTCGTTGCGCATACAGTTAAATCTAAATAACGTATATCAAAAGTATTTGAAGCTAAACCATTTGTTTCGCATGCATTTGAAGCTAAGCCTTCTACTTCGCATTAATTGGAAGCTAAATCACGAGTTTTGCATGGATTTGAATCTGAACCTTCTACATCGCATTGATTTGCAAATGAATCATGTGTTTCGCATGGATTTGAAGCTAACTCGTTCGTTTCGCCTGTATTTGAATCTATATCACTTATATCGCAACTATTTGAAGCTAAATCATGTGTTTCGCTTGGATTTGAAGCTAAACCTTCTACATCGCATTCATTTGAACCAATTCATGTGTTTCGCGTGGATTTGAAGGTAACTCGTTTGTTTCGCATGCAGTTGAAGTTATATCACCTTTATCCCAAGTGTTTGAAGCTCAATCATTTGTTTCACATGGATTTGAAGCTAAACCTTCTACATCGCATTGATTTGAAGCTAACTCATTTGTTTCGCATAGAACTGAAGCTACCTCGTTTGTTCCTCCTCCTTTTGAAGCTATATCACTTATATCGCAACTATTTGAAGCTGAATCATATGTGTCGCATGGATTTGAAGCTGAACCCTCTACATCGAATTGATATGAAGCTAAATCTTGTGTATCGCATGGATTTGAAGCTAAACCTTCTACATCGCATTGATTTGCAGCTAAATCATGTGTTTCGCATGGATTTGAAGCTAACTCGTTCGTTGCACCTGCAGTTGAATCTACTTCACTTATATCGCAAGTATTTGAAGCTAAATCATGTGTATCGCGTGGATTTTGAAGCTAACTCGTTTGATTAGTCTGCATTTGAAGCTGTATCACATATACCCCAATTGTTTGAAGCTAAATCATTTGATTCGCATGGATTTGGAGCTAAACCTTCTACATCGCATTGATTTGCAGCTAAATCATGTGTTTCGCATGGATTTGAAGCTAACTCGTTCGTTGCGCATACAGTTAAATCTCAATAACGTATATCACAAGTATTTGAAGCTAAACCATTTGTTTCGCTTTGATTTGAAGCTAAACCTTCTACATCGCATTCATTTGAACCAATCCATGTGTTTCGCGTGGATTTGAAGCTATCTCGTTTGTTTCGCATGCAGTTGAAGCTATAACACCTATATCCCAAGTGTGTGAAGCACAATCATTTGTTTCGCATGGAATTGAAGCTAAACCTTCTACATCGCATTGATTTGAAGCTAACTCATTTGTTTCGCATAGAACTGAAGCTAAACCTTCTACATCGCATTGATTTGCAGCTAAATCATGTGTTTCGCATGGATTTGAAGCTAACTCGTTCGTTGCGCATACAGTTAAATCTCAATAACGTATATCACAAGTAATTGAAGCTAAACCATTTGTTTCGCATGGATTTGAAGCTAAGCCTTCTACTTCGCATTAATTGGAAGCTAAATCACGTGTTTCTCTTGGATTTGCAGCTAAACCTTCTACATCGCATTCATTTGAACCAATTCATGTGTTTCGCGTGGATTTGAAGGTAACTCGTTTGTTTCGCATGCAGTTGAAGCTATATCACCTTTATCCCAGGTGTTCGAAGCTCAATCATTTGTTTCGCATGGATTTGAAGCTAAACCTTTTACATCGCATTGATTTGACGCTAACTCAGGTGTTTTGCGTGGATTTGACGGTAACTCGTTTGTTTCGCATGCAGTTGGAGCTATACCACATATATCCCAAGTGTTTGAAGCTCAATCATTTGTTTCGCATGGATTTGAAGCTAAACCTTCTACATCGCATTGATTTTAAGCTAAATCATGTGTTTCGCATGGATTTGAAGCTAACTCGTTTGTTTCGCATGCAGTTGTAGCTAAATAGTGTATATCACGAGTATTTGTAGCTAAATCATTTGTTTCGCATGGATTTGAAGCTAAGCCTGCTACTTCGCATTGATTTGAAGCTAAATCATTTGTTTCGCATAGAACTGAAGCTACCTCGTTTGTTCCTCCTGCTTTTGAAGCTATATCACTTATATCGCAAGTATTTGAAGCTAAATCATATGTGTCGCATGGATTTGAAGCTCAACCTTCCACATCGAATTGATTTGAAGCTAAATCTTGTGTATCGCATGGATTTGAAGCTAAACCTTCTACATCGCATTGATTTGAAGCTAAATCATGTGTTTCGCATGGATTTGAAGCTAACTCGTTCGTTTCGCCTCCAGTTGAATCTACATCACTTATATCGCAAGTATTTGAAGCTAAATCATGTGTATCGCGTGGATTTTGAAGCTAACTCGTTTGATTAGTCTGTATTTGAAGCTATATCACATATACCCCAAGTGTTTGAAGCTAAATCATTTGTTTCGCATGGATTTGGAGCTAAACCTTCTACATCGCATTGATTTGCTGCTAAATCATGTGTTTCGCATGGATTTGAAGCTAACTCGTTCGTTGCGCATACAGTTAAATCTAAATAACGTATATCAAAAGTATTTGAAGCTAAACCATTTGTTTCGCATGCATTTGAAGCTAAGCCTTCTACTTCGCATTAATTGGAAGCTAAATCACGAGTTTTGCATGGATTTGAATCTGAACCTTCTACATCGCATTGATTTGCAAATGAATCATGTGTTTCGCATGGATTTGAAGCTAACTCGTTCGTTTCGCCGGTATTTGAATCTATATCACTTATATCGCAACTATTTGAAGCTAAATCATGTGTTTCGCTTGGATTTGAAGCTAAACCTTCTACATCGCATTCATTTGAACCAATTCATGTGTTTCGCGTGGATTTGAAGGTAACTCGTTTGTTTCGCATGCAGTTGAAGTTATATCACCTTTATCCCAAGTGTTTGAAGCTCAATCATTTGTTTCACATGGATTTGAAGCTAAACCTTCTACATCGCATTGATTTGAAGCTAACTCATTTGTTTCGCATAGAACTGAAGCTACCTCGTTTGTTCCTCCTCCTTTTGAAGCTATATCACTTATATCGCAACTATTTGAAGCTAAATCATATGTGTCGCATGGATTTGAAGCTGAACCCTCTACATCGAATTGATATGTAGCTAAATCTTGTGTATCGCATGGATTTGAAGCTAAACCTTCTACATCGCATTGATTTGCAGCTAAATCATGTGTTTCGCATGGATTTGAAGCTAACTCGTTCGTTGCACCTGCAGTTGAATCTACTTCACTTATATCGCAAGTATTTGAAGCTAAATCATGTGTATCGCGTGGATTTTGAAGCTAACTCGTTTGATTAGTCTGCATTTGAAGCTGTATCACATATACCCCAATTGTTTGAAGCTAAATCATTTGATTCGCATGGATTTGGAGCTAAACCTTCTACATCGCATTGATTTGCAGCTAAATCATGTGTTTCGCATGGATCTGAAGCTAACTCGTTTGTTTCGCATGCAGTTGTAGCTAAATAATGTATATCACAAGTATTTGTAGCTAAATCATTTGTTTCGCATGGATTTGAAGCTAAGCCTTCTACGTCGCATTGATTTGAAGCTAAATCATTTGTTTCGCATAGAACTGAAGCTACCTCGTTTGTTCCTCCTGCTTTTGAAGCTATATCACTTATATCGTAAGTATTTGAAGCTAAATCATATGTGTCGCATGGATTTGAAGCTAAACCTTCTACATCGCATTGATTTGAAGCTAACTCATGTGTTTCGCGTGGATTTGAAGGTAACTCGTTTGTTTCGCATGCAGTTGGAGCTGTACCACCCATATCCCAAGTGTTTGAAGCTCAATCATTTGTTTCGCATGGTTTTGAAGCTAAACCTTCTACATCGCATTGATTTTAAGCTAAATCATGTGTTTCGCATGGATTTGAAGCTAACACGTTTGTTTCGCATGCAGTTGTAGCTAAATAATGTATATCACAAGTATTTGTAGCTAAATCATTTGTTTCGCATGGATTTGAAGCTAAGACTTCTACTCCGCATTGATTTGAAGCTAAATCATTTGTTTCGCATGGATTTGAAGCTAAACCTTCTACATCGCATTGATTTGAAGCTAAATCATGTGTATCCCATGTATTTGAAGCTAACTCGTTTGTTTCGCATGCAGTTGTAGCTAAATAATGTATATTACAAGTATTTGTAGCTAAACCATTTGTTTCGCATGGAATTGAAGCTACCTCGTTTGTTCCTCCAGATTTTGAAGCTATATCACTTATATCGCAAGTATTTGAAGCTAAATCATATGTTCCGCATGGATTTGAAGCTGAACCTACTACATCGCATGATTTAAAGCAAAATCTTCTGTATCGCATGGATTTGAAGCTAAACCTTCTACATCGCATTGATTTGAAGCTAAATCATGTGTTTCGCATGGATTTGAAGCTAACTCGTTTGTCTCGCATGCAGTTGTAGCTTAATAATTTATATCACAAGCATTTGTAGCTTATCCATTTGTTTCGCATGGATGTGAAGCTAAGCCTTCTACTTCGCATTGATTTGAAGCTAAATCATTTGTTTCGCGTGGAATTGAAGCTACCTCGTTTGTTCCTCCTGCTTTTGAAGCTATATCACTTATATCGCAAGTATTTGAAGCTAAATCATATGTGTCGCATGGATTTGAAGCTGAACCTACTAGATCGCATGATTTAAAGCAAAATCTTGTGTATCGCATGGATTTGAAGCTAAACCCTCTACATCGCATTGATTTGCAACTAAATCATGTGTTTCGCATGGATCTGAAGCTAACTCGTTTGTTTCGCCTGCATTTGAAGCCATATCACTTATATTCGCAAGCCTTTGATGCTAAATCATTCGTTTCGCATGGATTTGAAGCTAAGCCTTTTACTTCGCATTGATTTGAACCAATTCATGTGTTTAGCGTGGATTTGAAGGTAACTCGTTTGTTTCGCATGCAGTTGAAGCTTTATCACCTTTAACCCAAGTGTTTGAAGCTCAATCATTTGTTTCACATGGATTTGAAGCTAAACCTTCTACATCGAATTGATTTGAAGCTAACTCATGTGTTTCGCGTGGATTTGAAGGTAACTCGTTTGTTTCGCATGCAGTTGGAGCTATACCGCCTATATCCCTAGTGTTTGAAGCTCAATCATTTGTTTCGCATGGATTTGAAGCTAACTCGTTCGTTGCGCATGGTTTTGAAGCTAGTTCGTTTGTTTCGCCGCGATTTCAAGATAAATCATGTTTATCACAAGTATCTGAAGCTAAACCATTTGTTTCGCATGAATTTGATGCAAAACCACGTGTTTTGTATGAATTTGAAGATAAATCATGTGTTTCGGTTGGGTTTTGAAGCTAAGCCTCCTACATCGCACTGATATGAAGATAAATCATTTCTTTCGCATGGATTTCAATCTAAGCCTTCTACATCGCATTGATTTGAAGCTAAACAATGTGCTTCGCTTGGATTTGAAGCTACCTCGTTTGTTTCGCATGCAGTTGAAGCGATATCATGTATATCACATGTATTTGAAGCTGAACCATTTGATTCGAATAGATTTCAAGCTAAGCCTTCTACTTCGCATTTATTTGTAGCTAAATCATTTGTCACGCGTGGATTTGATGGTAACTCGTTTGTTTCGCATGCAGTTGAAACGATGTCACGTATACCACAAGTATTTGAAGCTAAACCATTTGCTTCGCATTGATTTGAAGCTAAGCCTTCAACTTCGCATTGATTTGAAGCTAAATCATGTGTATCGCATGGATTTGACGCTAACTCGTTTGTTACGCCTGCAGTTGAATCTATATCACTTATATCACAAGTATTTGAAGCTAAATCATTTGTTCCGCATGGATTTGAAGCTAGGCCTTCTATTTCGCAGTGATTAGAAGCTAAATCATGTGTTTCGCATGCATTTGAAGCTGTCTCGTCTGTTTCGAATCCAGTTGAAGCTAAATCATGTATATCACAAGTATTTGAAGCTAAACCATTTGATTCGCTTGGATTTGAAGATAATCCTTCTACCTCACATTGAGTTGAAGGTGAATCATATCTTTCGCTTGGATTTGAAGCTAACTCTTTTGTTCCGCATGCGGTTGAAGCTAAAGCATGTATACCACAAATGTTTATATCTAAACCATTCGTTTCGCATGGATTTGAAGCTAAGTCTTCTACTTCGCATTAATTTGAAGCTAAATCGTGTGTTTCTCTTGGATTTGAAGTTAACTCGTTTGTTTCGCATGCAGTTGAAGCTATTACATTTATATCGCAAGTATTTGAAGTTGAACCGCTCGTTTCGCATGGATCTGAAGCTAAGCCTTCTACTTCGCATTGATTTGAAGCTAAATCGTGTGCTTCAATTGAAATTGAAGTTAACTCGTTTGTTTCGCCTGCATTTGATGCTATTTCATTTAAACCGCAAGCATTTGAAGGTAAATCATTTGTTTCGCATGGATTTGAAGTTATGCCTTGTACTTCGCATTGATTTGAAGCTAAATCATGTGATTCGCTAGGATTTGATGTTAACTCGTTTGTTTCGCATGCAGTTGGAGCTAAATCATGTCTATCACACGCATTTGAAGCTAAACCATTTGTTTCGCATGGCTTTGAAGCTAACTCGTTTGTTTCGCTCGCATTTGAAGATATATCGCTTATATTCGCAAGTATTTGAAGCTAAACCGCTAGTTTCGCATGGATCTAAAGCTAAGCCTTCTACTTCGCATGAATTTGAAGCTAAATCATGTGTTTGGCCTGGATTTGAAGCGAACTCGTTTGTTTCGCATGGATTTGAAGCTATACCTTCTACTTCGCATTGATTTGAAGCTGCATCATGTGTTTCGCTTGAATTTGAAACTAACGCGTTTGTTTGGCATGCAGTTGAAGCTAAATCATGTATATCACAAGTATTTGAAGCTAAAAGATTTTGGTCACATGGATTTGAAACTAAGCCTTCTACTTCACATTGATTTGAAGTTAAGTCACGTGTTTCGCATGGATTTAAAGCTAAATCATGTGTTTCGTTTGGATTGAAGCTAACTCGTTTGTTCCGCATGCAGTTGAAGCTAAATCATGGTTATCACAAATATTTGAGACTAAACCATTTCTTTCGCGTGGATTTGAACCTAAACTTCTACTTCACATTGATTTGAAGTTAAATCATGTGTTTCGCATATATTTGAAGCTAACTCGTTTGTTTCGCATGCAGTTGAAGCTGAGCCTACTACTTCGCATGAATTTGAAGCTAAAACATGTATTTGGCCTGGATTTGAAGCGAACTCGTTTGTTTCGCATGGATTTGAAGCTACAATTTCTACTTCGCATTGATTTGAAGCTGCATACTGTGTTTCGCTTGAATTTGAAACTAACGCGTTTGTTTGGCATGCAGTTGAAGCTAAATCATGTATATCACAAGTATTTGAAGCTAAACGATTTGGGTCACATGGATTTGAAACTAAGCCTTCTACTTCACATTGATTTGAAGTTAAATCTTGTGTTTCACATGGATTTGAAGCTACCTCGTTTGTTTCGCATGCAGTTGAAGCTAAATCATGTATATCATAGGTATCTGCGGCTAAACAATTTGTTTCGCATGTATTTGATGCTAAACCACGTGTTTCGCCTAAATTTGAAGATAAATCATGTGTTTCGCATGAATTTGTAGCTTAATCATGTGTTTCGCATGGATTTGAAGCTAATCCTTCTACTTCGCATTGATTTGAAGCTAAGTCATGTGTTTCGCATGGATTTTGAAGCTAACTCGTTTGATTCGCATGCAGTTGTAGCTAAAAAGTGTATATCACGAGTATTTGTAGCTAAATCATTTGTTTCGCATGGATTTGAAGCTAAGCCTGCTACTTCGCATTGATTTGAAGCTAAATCATTTGTTTCGCATAGAACTGAAGCTACCTCGTTTGTTCCTCCTGCTTTTGAAGCTATATCACTTATATCGCAAGTATTTGAAGCTAAATCATATGTGTCGCATGGATTTGAAGCTCAACCTTCCACATCGAATTGATTTGAAGCTAAATCTTGTGTATCGCATGGATTTGAAGCTAACTCGTTCGTTTGGCCTGCAGTTGAATCTACATCACTTATATCGCAAGTATTTGAAGCTAAATCATGTGTATCGCGTGGATTTTGAAGCTAACTCGTTTGATTAGTATGCATTTGAAGCTATATCACTTATACGCCAACTGTTTGAAGCTAAATCATTTGCTTCGCATGGATTTGGAGCTAAATCTTCTACATCGCATTGATTTTCAGCTAAATCATGTGTTTCGCTTGGATTTGAAGCTAACTCGTTCGTTGCGCATACAGTTAAATATAAATAACGTATATCACAAGTATTTGAAGCTAAACCATTTGTTTCGCATGGATTTGAAGCTAAGCCTTCTCCTTCGCATTAATTGGAAGCTAAATCACGTGTTTTGCATGGATTTGAAGCTGAACCTTCTACATCGCATTGATTTGCAAATGAATCAAGTGTTTCGCATGGCTTTGAATCTAGCTCGTTCGTTTCGCCTGTATTTGAATCTATATCACTTATATCGCAAGTATTTGAAGCTAAATCATGTGTTTCGCTTGGATTTGAAGCTAAACCTTCCACATCGAATTGATTTGAAGCTAAATCTTGTGTATCGCATGGATTTGAAGCTAAACCTTCTACATCGCATTGATTTGAAGCTAAATCATGTGTTTCGCATGGATTTGAAGCTAACTCGTTCGTTTCGCCTCCAGTTGAATCTACATCACTTATATCGCAAGTATTTGAAGCTAAATCATGTGTATCGCGTGGATTTTGAAGCTAACTCGTTTGATTAGTCTGTATTTGAAGCTATATCACATATACCCCAAGTGTTTGAAGCTAAATCATTTGTTTCGCATGGATTTGGAGCTAAACCTTCTACATCGCATTGATTTGCTGCTAAATCATGTGTTTCGCATGGATTTGAAGCTAACTCGTTCGTTGCGCATACAGTTAAATCTAAATAACGTATATCAAAAGTATTTGAAGCTAAACCATTTGTTTCGCATGCATTTGAAGCTAAGCCTTCTACTTCGCATTAATTGGAAGCTAAATCACGAGTTTTGCATGGATTTGAATCTGAACCTTCTACATCGCATTGATTTGCAAATGAATCATGTGTTTCGCATGGATTTGAAGCTAACTCGTTCGTTTCGCCGGTATTTGAATCTATATCACTTATATCGCAACTATTTGAAGCTAAATCATGTGTTTCGCTTGGATTTGAAGCTAAACCTTCTACATCGCATTCATTTGAACCAATTCATGTGTTTCGCGTGGATTTGAAGGTAACTCGTTTGTTTCGCATGCAGTTGAAGTTATATCACCTTTATCCCAAGTGTTTGAAGCTCAATCATTTGTTTCACATGGATTTGAAGCTAAACCTTCTACATCGCATTGATTTGAAGCTAACTCATTTGTTTCGCATAGAACTGAAGCTACCTCGTTTGTTCCTCCTCCTTTTGAAGCTATATCACTTATATCGCAACTATTTGAAGCTAAATCATATGTGTCGCATGGATTTGAAGCTGAACCCTCTACATCGAATTGATATGTAGCTAAATCTTGTGTATCGCATGGATTTGAAGCTAAACCTTCTACATCGCATTGATTTGCAGCTAAATCATGTGTTTCGCATGGATTTGAAGCTAACTCGTTCGTTGCACCTGCAGTTGAATCTACTTCACTTATATCGCAAGTATTTGAAGCTAAATCATGTGTATCGCGTGGATTTTGAAGCTAACTCGTTTGATTAGTCTGCATTTGAAGCTGTATCACATATACCCCAATTGTTTGAAGCTAAATCATTTGATTCGCATGGATTTGGAGCTAAACCTTCTACATCGCATTGATTTGCAGCTAAATCATGTGTTTCGCATGGATCTGAAGCTAACTCGTTTGTTTCGCATGCAGTTGTAGCTAAATAATGTATATCACAAGTATTTGTAGCTAAATCATTTGTTTCGCATGGATTTGAAGCTAAGCCTTCTACGTCGCATTGATTTGAAGCTAAATCATTTGTTTCGCATAGAACTGAAGCTACCTCGTTTGTTCCTCCTGCTTTTGAAGCTATATCACTTATATCGTAAGTATTTGAAGCTAAATCATATGTGTCGCATGGATTTGAAGCTAAACCTTCTACATCGCATTGATTTGAAGCTAACTCATGTGTTTCGCGTGGATTTGAAGGTAACTCGTTTGTTTCGCATGCAGTTGGAGCTGTACCACCCATATCCCAAGTGTTTGAAGCTCAATCATTTGTTTCGCATGGTTTTGAAGCTAAACCTTCTACATCGCATTGATTTTAAGCTAAATCATGTGTTTCGCATGGATTTGAAGCTAACACGTTTGTTTCGCATGCAGTTGTAGCTAAATAATGTATATCACAAGTATTTGTAGCTAAATCATTTGTTTCGCATGGATTTGAAGCTAAGACTTCTACTCCGCATTGATTTGAAGCTAAATCATTTGTTTCGCATGGATTTGAAGCTAAACCTTCTACATCGCATTGATTTGAAGCTAAATCATGTGTATCCCATGTATTTGAAGCTAACTCGTTTGTTTCGCATGCAGTTGTAGCTAAATAATGTATATTACAAGTATTTGTAGCTAAACCATTTGTTTCGCATGGAATTGAAGCTACCTCGTTTGTTCCTCCAGATTTTGAAGCTATATCACTTATATCGCAAGTATTTGAAGCTAAATCATATGTTCCGCATGGATTTGAAGCTGAACCTACTACATCGCATGATTTAAAGCAAAATCTTCTGTATCGCATGGATTTGAAGCTAAACCTTCTACATCGCATTGATTTGAAGCTAAATCATGTGTTTCGCATGGATTTGAAGCTAACTCGTTTGTCTCGCATGCAGTTGTAGCTTAATAATTTATATCACAAGCATTTGTAGCTTATCCATTTGTTTCGCATGGATGTGAAGCTAAGCCTTCTACTTCGCATTGATTTGAAGCTAAATCATTTGTTTCGCGTGGAATTGAAGCTACCTCGTTTGTTCCTCCTGCTTTTGAAGCTATATCACTTATATCGCAAGTATTTGAAGCTAAATCATATGTGTCGCATGGATTTGAAGCTGAACCTACTAGATCGCATGATTTAAAGCAAAATCTTGTGTATCGCATGGATTTGAAGCTAAACCCTCTACATCGCATTGATTTGCAACTAAATCATGTGTTTCGCATGGATCTGAAGCTAACTCGTTTGTTTCGCCTGCATTTGAAGCCATATCACTTATATTCGCAAGCCTTTGATGCTAAATCATTCGTTTCGCATGGATTTGAAGCTAAGCCTTTTACTTCGCATTGATTTGAACCAATTCATGTGTTTAGCGTGGATTTGAAGGTAACTCGTTTGTTTCGCATGCAGTTGAAGCTTTATCACCTTTAACCCAAGTGTTTGAAGCTCAATCATTTGTTTCACATGGATTTGAAGCTAAACCTTCTACATCGAATTGATTTGAAGCTAACTCATGTGTTTCGCGTGGATTTGAAGGTAACTCGTTTGTTTCGCATGCAGTTGGAGCTATACCGCCTATATCCCTAGTGTTTGAAGCTCAATCATTTGTTTCGCATGGATTTGAAGCTAACTCGTTCGTTGCGCATGGTTTTGAAGCTAGTTCGTTTGTTTCGCCGCGATTTCAAGATAAATCATGTTTATCACAAGTATCTGAAGCTAAACCATTTGTTTCGCATGAATTTGATGCAAAACCACGTGTTTTGTATGAATTTGAAGATAAATCATGTGTTTCGGTTGGGTTTTGAAGCTAAGCCTCCTACATCGCACTGATATGAAGATAAATCATTTCTTTCGCATGGATTTCAATCTAAGCCTTCTACATCGCATTGATTTGAAGCTAAACAATGTGCTTCGCTTGGATTTGAAGCTACCTCGTTTGTTTCGCATGCAGTTGAAGCGATATCATGTATATCACATGTATTTGAAGCTGAACCATTTGATTCGAATAGATTTCAAGCTAAGCCTTCTACTTCGCATTTATTTGTAGCTAAATCATTTGTCACGCGTGGATTTGATGGTAACTCGTTTGTTTCGCATGCAGTTGAAACGATGTCACGTATACCACAAGTATTTGAAGCTAAACCATTTGCTTCGCATTGATTTGAAGCTAAGCCTTCAACTTCGCATTGATTTGAAGCTAAATCATGTGTATCGCATGGATTTGACGCTAACTCGTTTGTTACGCCTGCAGTTGAATCTATATCACTTATATCACAAGTATTTGAAGCTAAATCATTTGTTCCGCATGGATTTGAAGCTAGGCCTTCTATTTCGCAGTGATTAGAAGCTAAATCATGTGTTTCGCATGCATTTGAAGCTGTCTCGTCTGTTTCGAATCCAGTTGAAGCTAAATCATGTATATCACAAGTATTTGAAGCTAAACCATTTGATTCGCTTGGATTTGAAGATAATCCTTCTACCTCACATTGAGTTGAAGGTGAATCATATCTTTCGCTTGGATTTGAAGCTAACTCTTTTGTTCCGCATGCGGTTGAAGCTAAAGCATGTATACCACAAATGTTTATATCTAAACCATTCGTTTCGCATGGATTTGAAGCTAAGTCTTCTACTTCGCATTAATTTGAAGCTAAATCGTGTGTTTCTCTTGGATTTGAAGTTAACTCGTTTGTTTCGCATGCAGTTGAAGCTATTACATTTATATCGCAAGTATTTGAAGTTGAACCGCTCGTTTCGCATGGATCTGAAGCTAAGCCTTCTACTTCGCATTGATTTGAAGCTAAATCGTGTGCTTCAATTGAAATTGAAGTTAACTCGTTTGTTTCGCCTGCATTTGATGCTATTTCATTTAAACCGCAAGCATTTGAAGGTAAATCATTTGTTTCGCATGGATTTGAAGTTATGCCTTGTACTTCGCATTGATTTGAAGCTAAATCATGTGATTCGCTAGGATTTGATGTTAACTCGTTTGTTTCGCATGCAGTTGGAGCTAAATCATGTCTATCACACGCATTTGAAGCTAAACCATTTGTTTCGCATGGCTTTGAAGCTAACTCGTTTGTTTCGCTCGCATTTGAAGATATATCGCTTATATTCGCAAGTATTTGAAGCTAAACCGCTAGTTTCGCATGGATCTAAAGCTAAGCCTTCTACTTCGCATGAATTTGAAGCTAAATCATGTGTTTGGCCTGGATTTGAAGCGAACTCGTTTGTTTCGCATGGATTTGAAGCTATACCTTCTACTTCGCATTGATTTGAAGCTGCATCATGTGTTTCGCTTGAATTTGAAACTAACGCGTTTGTTTGGCATGCAGTTGAAGCTAAATCATGTATATCACAAGTATTTGAAGCTAAAAGATTTTGGTCACATGGATTTGAAACTAAGCCTTCTACTTCACATTGATTTGAAGTTAAGTCACGTGTTTCGCATGGATTTAAAGCTAAATCATGTGTTTCGTTTGGATTGAAGCTAACTCGTTTGTTCCGCATGCAGTTGAAGCTAAATCATGGTTATCACAAATATTTGAGACTAAACCATTTCTTTCGCGTGGATTTGAACCTAAACTTCTACTTCACATTGATTTGAAGTTAAATCATGTGTTTCGCATATATTTGAAGCTAACTCGTTTGTTTCGCATGCAGTTGAAGCTGAGCCTACTACTTCGCATGAATTTGAAGCTAAAACATGTATTTGGCCTGGATTTGAAGCGAACTCGTTTGTTTCGCATGGATTTGAAGCTACAATTTCTACTTCGCATTGATTTGAAGCTGCATACTGTGTTTCGCTTGAATTTGAAACTAACGCGTTTGTTTGGCATGCAGTTGAAGCTAAATCATGTATATCACAAGTATTTGAAGCTAAACGATTTGGGTCACATGGATTTGAAACTAAGCCTTCTACTTCACATTGATTTGAAGTTAAATCTTGTGTTTCACATGGATTTGAAGCTACCTCGTTTGTTTCGCATGCAGTTGAAGCTAAATCATGTATATCATAGGTATCTGCGGCTAAACAATTTGTTTCGCATGTATTTGATGCTAAACCACGTGTTTCGCCTAAATTTGAAGATAAATCATGTGTTTCGCATGAATTTGTAGCTTAATCATGTGTTTCGCATGGATTTGAAGCTAATCCTTCTACTTCGCATTGATTTGAAGCTAAGTCATGTGTTTCGCATGGATTTTGAAGCTAACTCGTTTGATTCGCATGCAGTTGTAGCTAAAAAGTGTATATCACGAGTATTTGTAGCTAAATCATTTGTTTCGCATGGATTTGAAGCTAAGCCTGCTACTTCGCATTGATTTGAAGCTAAATCATTTGTTTCGCATAGAACTGAAGCTACCTCGTTTGTTCCTCCTGCTTTTGAAGCTATATCACTTATATCGCAAGTATTTGAAGCTAAATCATATGGGTCGCATGGATTTGAAGCTGAACCTTCTACATCGAATTGATTTGCAGCTAAATCATGTGTTTCGCATGGATTTGAAGCTAACTCGTTCGTTTGGCCTGCAGTTGAATCTACATCACTTATATCGCAAGTATTTGAAGCTAAATCATGTGTATCGCGTGGATTTTGAAGCTAACTCGTTTGATTAGTATGCATTTGAAGCTATATCACTTATACGCCAACTGTTTGAAGCTAAATCATTTGCTTCGCATGGATTTGGAGCTAAATCTTCTACATCGCATTGATTTTCAGCTAAATCATGTGTTTCGCTTGGATTTGAAGCTAACTCGTTCGTTGCGCATACAGTTAAATATAAATAACGTATATCACAAGTATTTGAAGCTAAACCATTTGTTTCGCATGGATTTGAAGCTAAGCCTTCTCCTTCGCATTAATTGGAAGCTAAATCACGTGTTTTGCATGGATTTGAAGCTGAACCTTCTACATCGCATTGATTTGCAAATGAATCAAGTGTTTCGCATGGCTTTGAATCTAGCTCGTTCGTTTCGCCTGTATTTGAATCTATATCACTTATATCGCAAGTATTTGAAGCTAAATCATGTGTTTCGCTTGGATTTGAAGCTAAACCTTCTACATCGCATTCATTTGAACCAATTCATGTGTTTCGCGTGGATCTGAAGGTAACTCGATTGTTTCGCATGCAGTTGAAGCTATATCACATTTATCCCAAGTGATTGAATCTCAATCATTTGTTTCGTATGGATTTGAAGCTAAACCTTCTACATCGCATTGATTTGAAGTTAACTCATGTGTTTCGCGTGGATTTGAAGGTAACTCGTTTGTTTCGCATGCAGTTGGAGCTATACAACCTATATCCCAAGTGTTTGAAGCTCAATCATTTGTTTCGCATGGATTTGAAGCTAAACCTTCTACATCGCATTGATTTTAAGCTAAATCATGTGTTTCGCATGGATTTGAAGCCAACTCGTTTGTTTCGCATGCAGTTGTAGCTAAATAGTGTATATCACGAGTATTTGTAGCTAAATCATTTGTTTCGCATGGATTTGAAGCTAAGCCTGCTACTTCGCATTGATTTGAAGCTAAATCATTTGTTTTGCATAGAACTGAAGCTACCTCGTTTGTTCCTCCTGCTTTTGAAGCTATATCACTTATATCGCAAGTATTTGAAGCTAAATCATATGTGTCGCATGGATTTGAAGCTGAACCTTCCACATCGAATTGATTTGAAGCTAAATCTTGTGTATCGCATGGATTTGAAGCTAAACCTTCTACATCGCATTGATTTGAAGCTAAATCATGTGTTTCGCATGGATTTGAAGCCAACTCGTTCGTTTCGCCTCCAGTTGAATCTGCATCACTTATATCGCAAGTATTTGAAGCTGAATCATGTGTATCGCGTGGATTTTGAAGCTAACTCGTTTGATTAGTCTGTATTTGAAGCTATATCACATATACCCCAAGTGTTTGAAGCTCAATCATTTGTTTCGCATGGATTTGAAGCTAAACCTTCTACATCGCATTGATTTTAAGCTAAATCATGTGTTTCGCATGGATTTGAAGCTAACTCGTTCGTTGCGCATACAGTTAAATCTAAATAACGTATATCAAAAGTATTTGAAGCTAAACCATTTGTTTCGCATGCATTTGAAGCTAAGCCTTCTACTTCGCATTAATTGGAAGCTAAATCACGTGTTTTGCATGGATTTGAAGCTGAACCTTCCACATCGCATTGATTTGAAGCTAACTCATGTGTTTCGCGTGGATTTGAAGGTAACTCGTTTGTTTCGCATGCAGTTGGAGCTATACCACCCATATCCCAAGTGTTTGAAGCTCAATCATTTGTTTCGCATGGTTTTGAAGCTAAACCTTCTACATCGCATTGATTTTAAGCTAAATCATGTGTTTCGCATGGATTTGAAGCTAACACGTTTGTTTCGCATGCAGTTGTAGCTAAATAATGTATATCACAAGTATTTGTAGCTAAACCATTTGTTTCGCATGGAATTGAAGCTACCTCGTTTGTTCCTCCAGATTTTGAAGCTATATCACTTATATCGCAAGTATTTGAAGCTAAATCATATGTTTCGCATGGATTTGAAGCTGAACGTACTACATCGCATGATTTAAAGCAAAATCTTCTGTATCGCATGGATTTGAAGCTAAACCTTCTACATCGCATTGATTTGAAGCTAAATCATGTGTTTCGCATGGATTTGAAGCTAACTCGTTTGTCTCGCATGCAGTTGTAGCTTAATAATTTATATCACAAGCATTTGTAGCTTATCCATTTGTTTCGCATGGATTTGAAGCTAAGCCTTCTACTTCGCATTGATTTGAAGCTAAATCATTTGTTTCGCGTGGAATTGAAGCTACCTCGTTTGTTCCTCCTGCTTTTGAAGCTATATCACTTATATCGCAAGCATTTGAAGCTAAATCATATGTGTCGCATGGATTTGAAGCTGAACCTACTAGATCGCATGATTTAAAGCAAAATCTTGTGTATCGCATGGATTTGAAGCTAAACCCTCTACATCGCATTGATTTGCAACTAAATCATGTGTTTCGCATGGATCTGAAGCTAACTCGTTTGTTTCGCCTGCATTTGAAGCCATATCACTTATATTCGCATGCCTTTGATGCTAAATCATTCGTTTCGCATGGATTTGAAGCTAAGCCTTTTACTTCGCATTGATTTGAACCAATTCATGTGTTTAGCGTGGATTTGAAGGTAACTCGTTTGTTTCGCATGCAGTTGAAGCTTTATCACCTTTAACCCAAGTGTTTGAAGCTCAATCATTTGTTTCACATGGATTTGAAGCTAAACCTTCTACATCGAATTGATTTGAAGCTAACTCATGTGTTTCGCGTGGATTTGAAGGTAACTCGTTTGTTTCGCATGCAGTTGGAGCTATACCGCCTATATCCCTAGTGTTTGAAGCTCAATCATTTGTTTCGCATGGATTTGAAGCTAACTCGTTCGTTGCGCATGGTTTTGAAGCTAGTTCGTTTGTTTCGCCGCGAGTTCAAGATAAATCATGTTTATCACAAGTATCTGAAGCTAAACCATTTGTTTCGCATGAATTTGATGCAAAACCACGTGTTTTGTATGAATTTGAAGATAAATCATGTGTTTCGGTTGGGTTTTGAAGCTAAGCCTCCTACATCGCACTGATATGAAGATAAATCATTTCTTTCGCATGGATTTCAATCTAAGCCTTCTACATCGCATTGATTTGAAGCTAAACAATGTGCTTCGCTTGGATTTGAAGCTACCTCGTTTGTTTCGCATGCAGTTGAAGCGATATCATGTATATCACAAGTATTTGAAGCTGAACCATTTGATTCGAATAGATTTCAAGCTAAGCCTTCTACTTCGCATTTATTTGTAGCTAAATCATTTGTCACGCGTGGATTTGAAGGTAACTCGTTTGTTTCGCATGCAGTTGAAACGATGTCACGTATACCACAAGTATTTGAAGCTAAACCATTTGCTTCGCATTGATTTGAAGCTAAGCCTTCAACTTCGCATTGATTTGAAGCTAAATCATGTGTATCGCATGGATTTGACGCTAACTCGTTTGTTACGCCTGCAGTTGAATCTATATCACTTATATCACAAGTATTTGAAGCTAAATCATTTGTTCTGCATGGATTTGAAGCTAGGCCTTCTATTTCGCAGTGATTAGAAGCTAAATCATGTGTTTCGCATGCATTTGAAGCTGTCTCGTCTGTTTCGAATCCAGTTGAAGCTAAATCATTTATATCACAAGTATTTGAAGCTAAACCATTTGATTCGCTTGGATTTGAAGATAATCCTTCTACCTCACATTGAGTTGAAGGTGAATCATATCTTTCGCTTGGATTTGAAGCTAACTCTTTTGTTCCGCATGCGGTTGAAGCTAAAGCATGTATACCACAAATGTTTATATCTAAACCATTCGTTTCGCATGGATTTGAAGCTAAGTCTTCTACTTCGCATTAATTTGAAGCTAAATCGTGTGTTTCTCTTGGATTTGAAGTTAACTCGTTTGTTTCGCATGCAGTTGAAGCTATTACATTTATATCGCAAGTATTTGAAGTTGAACCGCTCGTTTCGCATGGATCTGAAGCTAAGCCTTCTACTTCGCATTGATTTGAAGCTAATTCGTGTGCTTCAATTGAAATTGAAGTTAACTCGTTTGTTTCGCCTGCATTTGATGCTATTTCATTTAAACCGCAAGCATTTGAAGGTAAATCATTTGTTTCGCATGGATTTGAAGTTATGCCTTGTACTTCGCATTGATTTGAAGCTAAATCATGTGATTCGCTAGGATTTGATGTTAACTCGTTTGTTTCGCATGCAGTTGGAGCTAAATCATGTCTATCACAGGCATTTGAAGCTAAACCATTTGTTTCGCATGGCTTTGAAGCTAACTCGTTTGTTTCGCTCGCATTTGAAGATATATCGCTTATATTCGCAAGTATTTGAAGCTAAACCGCTAGTTTCGCATGGATCTAAAGCTAAGCCTTCTACTTCGCATGAATTTGAAGCTAAATCATGTGTTTGGCCTGGATTTGAAGCGAACTCGTTTGTTTCGCATGGATTTGAAGCTATACCTTCTACTTCGCATTGATTTGAAGCTGCATCATGTGTTTCGCTTGAATTTGAAACTAACGCGTTTGTTTGGCATGCAGTTGAAGCTAAATCATGTATATCACAAGTATTTGAAGCTAAAAGATTTTGGTCACATGGATTTGAAACTAAGCCTTCTACTTCACATTGATTTGAAGTTAAGTCACGTGTTTCGCATGGATTTAAAGCTAAATCATGTGTTTCGTTTGGATTGAAGCTAACTCGTTTGTTCCGCATGCAGTTGAAGCTAAATCATGGTTATCACAAATATTTGAGACTAAACCATTTCTTTCGCGTGGATTTGAACCTAAACTTCTACTTCACATTGATTTGAAGTTAAATCATGTGTTTCGCATATATTTGAAGTAACTCGTTTGTTTCGCATGCAGTTGAAGCTGAGCCTACTACTTCGCATGAATTTGAAGCTAAAACATGTATTTGGCCTGGATTTGAAGCGAACTCGTTTGTTTCGCATGGATTTGAAGCTACAATTTCTACTTCGCATTGATTTGAAGCTGCATACTGTGTTTCGCTTGAATTTGAAACTAACGCGTTTGTTTGGCATGCAGTTGAAGCTAAATCATGTATATCACAAGTATTTGAAGCTAAACGATTTGGGTCACATGGATTTGAAACTAAGCCTTCTACTTCACATTGATTTGAAGTTAAATCTTGTGTTTCACATGGATTTGAAGCTACCTCGTTTGTTTCGCATGCAGTTGAAGCTAAATCATGTATATCATAGGTATCTGCGGCTAAACAATTTGTTTCGCATGTATTTGATGCTAAACCACGTGTTTCGCCTAAATTTGAAGATAAATCATGTGTTTCGCATGAATTTGTAGCTTAATCATGTATTTCGCATGGATTTGAAGCTAATCCTTCTACTTCGCATTGATTTGAAGCTAAGTCATGTGTTTCGCATGGATTTTGAAGCTAACTCGTTTGATTCGTCTGCATTTGAAGCTATATCACTTATATCCTAAGTGTTTGAAGCTCAATCGTTTGTTCCGCTTGGATTAGAAGCTAAACCTTCCACGTCGCTTTGATTCGAAGCTAAATCTAGTGTTTTTCATGGATTTGAAACTAAGTCGTTTGTTCCCCCTGCATTTGAAGCTATATCACTTATACCGCAAGTATCTGAAGCTAAATGAATTGTTTCTCATGCATTTGAAGCTAAGCCTTCTAATTCGCATTGTATTGAAGCTAAATCATGTGTTTCGCTTGGATTTGAAGCTGAGCCTTATACTTCGCATTTATTAGAAGCTAAATCATGTGTTTCGCATGGATTGGAAGCTAAATCATGTGTTTCGCATGGGGTTGAAGCTAAGCCATCTACTTCGCATTGATTTGAAGCTAAATCATGTGTTTCGCGTGGACTTGAAGCTATCTGGTTGGTTTCGCATGCATTTGAAGCTAACTCGTTCGTTTCGCCTGTATTTGAATCTATATCACTTATATCGCAACTATTTGAAGCTAAAACATGTGTTTCGCTTGGATTTGAAGCTAAACCTTCTACATCGCATTGATTTTAAGCTAAATCATGTGTTTCGCATGGATTTGAAGCTAACTCGTTTGTTTCGCATGCAGTTGTAGCTAAATAGTGTATACCACGAGTATTTGTAGCTATATCATTTGTTTCGCATGGATCTGAAGCTAATCCTGCTACTTCGCATTGATTTGAAGCTAAATCATTTGTTTCGCATAGAACTGAAGCCACCTCGTTTGTTCCTCCTGCTTTTGAAGCTATATCACTTATATCGCAAGTATTTGAAGCTAAATCATATGTGTCGCATGGACTTGAAGCTAACTCCTGTATTTCGCGTGGATTTGAAGGTAACTCGTTTGTTTCGCATGCAGTTGGAGCTATACCACCTATATCCCAAGTGTTTGAAGTTCAATCATTTGTTTCGCATGGATTTGAAGCTAAACCTTCTACATCGCATTGATTTGCAGCTAAATCAAGTGTTTCGCATGGATTTGAAGCTATCTCGTCTGTTTCGCATGCAGTTGAAGCTATAACACCTATATCCCAAGTGTGTGAAGCACAATCATTTGTTTCGCATGGAATTGAAACTAAACCTTCTACATCGCATTGATTTGAAGCTAACTCATTTGTTTCGCATAGAACTGAAGCTAAACCTTCTACATCGCATTGATTTGCAGCTAAATCATGTGTTTCGCATGGATTTGAAGCTAACTCGTTCGTTGCGCATACAGTTAAATCTCAATAACGTATATCACAAGTAATTGAAGCTAAACCATTTGTTTCGCATGGATTTGAAGCTAAGCCTTCTACTTCGCATTAATTGGAAGCTAAATCACGTGTTTCTCTTGGATTTGCAGCTAAACCTTCTACATCGCATTTATTTGAACCAATTCATGTGTTTCGCGTGGATTTGAAGGTAACTCGTTTGTTTCGCATGCAGTTGAAGCTATATCACCTTTATCCCAGGTGTTTGAAGCTAAATCATTTGTTTCGCATGGATTTGAAGCTAAACCTTCTACATCGCATGGATTTGAAGCTAAACCTTCTAGATCGCATTGATTTGTAGCTAAATCACGTGTTTCGCATGGATTAGAAGCTAAGCATTCTACTTCGCATTAATAGGAAGCTAAAGCACGTGATTCACTTGGATTTGAAGCTAAATCTTCTACATCGCATTCATTTGAAGCTGAAACTTGTGTTTCGCGTGGATTTGAAGGTAACTCGTTTGTTTCGCATTCAGTTGTAGCTAAATAATGTATATCACAAGTATTTGTAGCTAAATAATTTGTTTCGCATGGATTTGAAGCTAAGCCTTCTACTTCGCATTGATTTGAAGCTAAATCATTTGTTTCGCATAGAACTGAAGCTACCTCGTTTGTTCCTCCTGCTTTTGAAGCTATATCACTTATATCGCAAGTATTTGAAGCTAAATCATAGGTGTCGCATGGATTTGAAGCTAACTCATGTATTTCGCGTGGATTTGAAGGTAACTCGTTTGTTTCGCATGCAGTTGGAGCTATACCACCTATATCCCAAGTGTTTGAAGTTCAATCATTTGTTTCGCATGGATTTGAAGCTATACCTTCTACATCGCATTGATTTGCAGCTAAATCAAGTGTTTCGCATGGATTTGAAGCTATCTCGTTTGTTTCGCATGCAGTTGAAGCTATAACACCTATATCCCAAGTGTGTGAAGCACAATCATTTGTTTCGCATGGAATTGAAGCTAAACCTTCTACATCCCATGGATTTGAAGCTAAATCATGTGTTTGGCATGGATTTGAAGCTAAGCCTTCTACTTCGCATTGATTGGATCCTAAATCACGTGTTTTGCATGGATTTGAAGCTAAGCCTTCTACATCGCATTGATTTGAAGCTAAATCACGTGTTTCGCGTGGATTTGAAGGTAACTCGTTTGTTTCGCATGCAGTTGAAGTTAAATCATGTCTTTTACAAGTATTTGAAGATGAACCATTTGAATCGCATGGCTTTGATCCTGAGCCTTCTACTTCGCACTGATTTGCACCTCAATAATGTGTTTCGCATGGATTTGAAGCTAACTCATTTGTTTCGCCTGCATTTGAAGCTATATCACTTATACCGCAAGTATTTGAAGGTAAATAATTTGTTTCGCATAGATGTGAAGCTAAGCCTTCTACTTCGCATTGATTGGATGCTAAATCATGTGTTTCGCATGAATTTGAAGCTAACTTGTTTGTTTCGCCTGCAGTTGAAGCTAAATCATGTATATCCGAACTATTTGAAGCTAAACCATTTGATTCGCATGGATTTGAAGCTAAGCCTTCTACTTCGCATTGATATCAATCTAAATCATGTGTTTCGCTTGGATTTGAAACTCACACATTTGTTTCGTATGCACTTGAAGCTAAATCATGTATATCACAAGAATTTGAAGTTAAACCATTTGTTCCGCCTGGATTTGAAGCTAAGCCGTCTACTTCTCATTGACATCAAGCTAAATCATGTGTTTCGCATTGATTTGAAGCTGAATCATGTGTTCCGCACGGGTTTGAAGTTAACTCGTTTGTTTCGCCTGCATTTGAAGCCGTATCACATATATCGCAAGTATTAAAAGCAAAATCATTTGTTTCGCACGGTTTCGTAGCTAAGCTTTCTACTTCGAAATTGATTGGAATCTAAATCATGTGTTTCGCATGGATTTGAAGCTACCTTGTTTGTTCCGCATGCAGTTGAAGCTAAATCATGTTTATCACAAGTATTTGATGCTAAATCATTTGTTCCGCATGGATTTGAAGCTAAGCCTTCTACTTCTCATTGACATCAAGCTAAATCATGTGTTTCGCATTGATTTGAAGCTAAATCATGTGTATTGCATTGATTTGAAGCTGATTCTTTTGTCTCGCATGGAGTTGAATATAAATCACGTTTATCACAAGTATGTGAAGCAAATCCATTTGTTTCGCAAGTATTTAAAGCTAAATCATTCGGTTCGTATGGGGTTGAAGCTAAGCCTTCTACTTCGTATTGATTTGAACCCAAATCATGTGTTTCGCATGGATCTGTAGCTAACTCGTTTGTTTCGCCTGCGTTTGCAGCTACGTCACTTATATTCGCAAGTAATTGTAGCTAAATCTTTCGTTTCGCATGGATTTGAAGCTAAGCCTTCTAATTCGCATTGTTTTGAAGCTAAATAATGTGTTTCTCGTGGATTCGGAGCTAACTCGTTTGCTTCGAATGCAGTTGAAGCTAAATCATGTATATCACAAGTATTTGAAGCTAAACAATTTGTTTCGCATGGATTTGAAGCTAAGACTTCTACTTCGCCTTGATTGGAAGCTAAATCATGTGTTCTACATGGATTTGAAGCTAACTCGTTTGATTCGTCTGCATTTGAAGCTATATCACTTATATCGCAAGTATTTGAAGCTAGATCATTTGTATCGCATTAGATTTGAAGCTAAGTCTTCTACTTCAACAGTGATTTGAAGCTAAATCATTTGTTTCGCATAGATTTGAAGCTAATCCATCTACATCGCATTGATTTGAAGCTAAATCAAGTGTTTCGCTTGGATTTGTAGCTAAACCTTCTAGATCGCGTTCATTAGCATCTAAATCATGTGTTTTGCATGGATTTGAAGCTAACAAGTTCGTTTCGCCAGCATTTGAAGCTATATCACTTATATCGCAAGTATATGAAGCTAAATCATTTGTTTTGCATGGATTTGAAGCTAAACATTCTACATCGCATTGATTTGCAGGTAATCATGTGTTTCGCATGGATTTGAAGCTAATCCTTCTACTTCGCATTGATTTGAAGCTAAGTCATGTGTTTCGCATGGATTTTGAAGCTAACTCGTTTGATTCGTCTGCATTTGAAGCTATATCACTTATATCCTAAGTGTTTGAAGCTCAATCGTTTGTTCCGCTTGGATTAGAAGCTAAACCTTCCACGTCGCTTTGATTCGAAGCTAAATCTAGTGTTTTTCATGGATTTGAAACTAAGTCGTTTGTTCCCCCTGCATTTGAAGCTATATCACTTATACCGCAAGTATCTGAAGCTAAATGAATTGTTTCTCATGCATTTGAAGCTAAGCCTTCTAATTCGCATTGTTTTGAAGCTAAATCATGTGTTTCGCTTGGATTTGAAGCTGAGCCTTATACTTCGCATTTATTAGAAGCTAAATCATGTGTTTCGCATGGATTGGAAGCTAAATCATGTGTTTTGCATGGATTTGAAGCTAATTCATGTGTATCGCATGGCTTTTGAAGCTAAATCATGTGTTTCGCATGGGGTTGAAGCTAAGCCATCTACTTCGCATTGATTTGAAGCTAAATCATGTGTTTCGCGTGGATTTGAAGCTATCTGGTTGGTTTCGCATGCATTTGAAGCTAAATCACTTGTACCGCAAGTATCCGAAGCTAAATCAATTGTTTGGCATAGATTTGAAGCTAAACCTTCTACATCGCATTGATTTGCATCTAAATTCATGTGTTTCGCGTGGACTTGAAGCTAGCTCGTTCGTTTTGCCTGCATTTGAATCTACATCACTTATATCGCAAGTATTTGAAGCTAAATCATTTGTTTCGCATGGATTTGAAACTAAACCTTCTACATCGCATTGATTTGTAGCTAAATCATGTGTTTCGTTTGGATTTGATACTATCTCGTTTGTTTCGTCTGCATTTGAAGCAATATCACTTATATCGCAAGTATCTGAAGTTAAATCAATTGTTTCGCATGGATTTGACGCTAAGTCTTTTGTTTCGCCAGCATTTGAAGCTATATCACTTATATCGCAAGTATTTGAAGCTAAATCATTTGTTTCGGGCGGATTTGAAGATAAACCTTCTACACCGCATTGATTTGAAGCTAAATCATGTGTTTGGCATGGATTTGAAGCTAACTCATTTGTCTCTCCTGCATTCGAAGCTATATCACTTATATCGCAAGTATCTGAAGTTAAATCATTTGTTTCGCGCGGATTTGAAGCTAAACCTTCTACTTCGCATTGGTTTGTAGCTAAATCATGTGTATCGCATGTATTTGAAGCTAACTCGTTTGCATCGCATGCAGATGAAGTTAAATCATGTATATCACAAGTAGTTGAAACTAAACCATTTGTTTCGCATGGATTTGAAGATGGGCCGTCTACTTCGCATTGATTTGAAGCTAAATCATGTGTTTCGCATGGATTTGAAGCTAATACATCTAGATCGCAGTGATTTGAAGCTAAATCATGAGTTTCGCATTGACTTGAAGCTAAATCATGTGTATCACATGGCTTTTGAAGCTAACTCGTTTGATTCGTCTGCATTTGAAACTATATCAATTATATCGCAAGTATTTGAAGCTAAATCATATGTTTCGCATGTATTTGAAGCTAAGACTTCTACGTCGCATTGATTTGCATGTAAATCATATGTTTTGCATGGATTTGAAGCTAAACCTTCTACGTCGCATTGATTTGCAGCAAAATCATGTGCATCGCATGGAGTTGAAGCTAACTCGATCGTTTCGACTGCATATGAAGCTATGTCATTTATATCGCAAGTATTTGAAGCTAAATCATTTGTTTCGCATGGATTTGAAGCTAGGCCTTCTACTTTGCATTGATTTGAAGCTAAATCACGTGTTTTGCATGTATTTGAAGGAAACTCGTTTGATTCGCATGCAGTTGAAACTAAATCATGTATATCACAAGTATTTGCAGCTAAACCATTTGATTCGCATGGATTTGAAGCTAAGCCTTCAACTTCGCATTGATTTGAAGCTAAATCATATGTGTCGCATGTATTTGAAGCCAACTCGTTTGTTTCCCCTTCATTTGAAGCTATATCACTTATACAGCAAGTTCCTGTGCTAAATCATTTGCTTCGCATGTATTTGTAGCTAAACCTTCTACATCGCATTGATTTGAAGCTAAATAATTTGTGTCGCATGTATTTGAGGCTAATCATTCTACATCGCATTGAGTTGAAGCAAGATAATGTGTTTCGCATGGATTTGATGCTAACTCGTTTGTTTCGGATGCAGTTGAAGCTATTTCATGTATATCGCAGGTATTTGAAGCTAAACCATTTGTTTCGCATGGATTTGAAGCTAACCCTTCTACTTGGTATTGAAATGAAGCTAAATCATGTGTTTTGCCTGGATTTGAAGCTAACTCGTTTGTTCTGTCTGCATTTGAAGCTACCTCATTTATATCGCAATTATCTGAAGCTAAATCATTTGTTTCTCATGTATTTGAAGCAAAGCCTTCGACTTCGCTTTGATTAAAGCCTAAATCATTGTTTCGGTTGGATTTGATGCTAACTCGTTTGTTTCGCATGCAGTTGAAGCTAAATCATGTATATCACAAGTATTTGAAGCTAAACCATTTGTATCGCATAGATTTGAAGCTCTGCCTTCTACATCGCATTGATTTGACGCTAAATATTGTGTTTCGAATGGATTTGAAGCTAACTCGTTTGTTTCGCATGCAGTTGAAACTAAATCATGTATATCACAAGTCTTTGCAGCTAAACCATTTGTATCGCATGGATTTGAAGCTCTGTCTTCTACTTCGCATTGATTTGACGCTAAATATTGTGTTTCGAATGGATTTGAAGCTAACTCGTTTGTTTCGCATGCAGTTGAAGCGAAATTATGTATATCACATGCATTTGCAGCTAAACAATTCATTCGCATGGATTTGAAGCTAAGCCTTCTACTTGGCATTGAATTTAAGCTAAATCGTGTGTTTTGCATGGATTTGAAGCCAACTCGTTTGTTTCTCCTGTATTTGAAGCTGTATCATTTATATCGCCCGTATTTGAAGCTAATCCATTTGTTTCGCATGGATTTGAAGCTAAGCCTTCTACATCGCATTGATTTGAAGCTAAATCATGTGTTTCGCGTGGATTTGAAGGTAACTCGTTTGTTTCGCATGCAGTTGAAGCTAAATCATGTCTTTCACAAGTATTTGAAGATGAACCATTTGAATCGCATGGCTTTGAACCTGAGCCTTCTATTTCGCACTGATTTGCACCTAAATAATGTGTTTCGCATGGATTTGAAGCTAAACCTTCTACATCCCATGGATTTGAAGCTAAATCATGTGTTTGGCATGGATTTGAAGCTAAGCCTTCTACTTCGCATTGATTGGATCCTAAATCACGTGTTTTGCATGGATTTGAAGCTAAGCCTTCTACATCGCATTGATTTGAAGCTAACTCATTTGTTTCGCATAGAACTGAAGCTACCTCGTTTGTTCCTCCTCCTTTTGAAGCTATATCACTTATATCGCAACTATTTGAAGCTAAATCATATGTGTCGCATGGATTTGAAGCTGAACCCTCTACATCGAATTGATATGAAGCTAAATCTTGTGTATCGCATGGATTTGAAGCTAAACCTTCTACATCGCATTGATTTGCAGCTAAATCATGTGTTTCGCATGGATTTGAAGCTAACTCGTTCGTTGCACCTGCAGTTGAATCTACTTCACTTATATCGCAAGTATTTGAAGCTAAATCATGTGTATCGCGTGGATTTTGAAGCTAACTCGTTTGATTAGTCTGCATTTGAAGCTGTATCACATATACCCCAAGTGTTTGAAGCTAAATCATTTGTTTCGCATGGATTTGGAGCTAAACCTTCTACATCGCATTGATTTGTATCTAAATCATGTGTTTCGCATGGATTTGAAGCTAACTCGTTCGTTGCGCATACAGTTAAATCTCAATAACGTATATCACAAGTATTTGAAGCTAAACCATTTGTTTCGCTTGGATTTGAAGCTAAACCTTCTACATCGCATTCATTTGAACCAATCCATGTGTTTCGCGTGGATTTGAAGGTATCTCGTTTGTTTCGCATGCAGTTGAAGCTATATCACCTTTAACCCAAGTGTTTGAAGCTCAATCATTTGTTTCACATGGATTTAAAGCAAAACCTTCTACTTCGCATTGATTTGAAGCTAACTCATGTGTTTCGCGTGGATTTGAAGGTAACTCGTTTGTTTCGCATGCAGTTGGAGCTATACAACCTATATCCCAAGTGTTTGAAGCTCAATCATTTGTTTCGCATGGATTTGAAGCTAAACCTTCTACATCGCATTGATTTTAAGCTAAATCATGTGTTTCGCATGGATTTGAAGCTAACTCGTTTGTTTCGCATGCAGTTGTAGCTAAATAGTGTATATCACGAGTATTTGTAGCTAAATCATTTGTTTCGCATGGATTTGAAGCTAAGCCTGCTACTTCGCATTGATTTGAAGCTAAATCATTTGTTTCGCATGCAGTTGTAGCTAAATAGTGTATATCACGAGTATTTGTAGCTAAATCATTTGTTTCGCATGGATTTGAAGCTAAGCCTGCTACTTCGCATTGATTTGAAGCTAAATCATTTGTTTCGCATAGAACTGAAGCTACCTCGTTTGTTCCTCCTGCTTTTGAAACTATATCACTTATATCGCAAGTATTTGAAGCTAAATCATATGTGTCGCATGGATTTGAAGCTCAACCTTCCACATCGAATTGATTTGAAGCTAAATCTTGTGTATCGCATGGATTTGAAGCTAAACCTTCTACATCGCATTGATTTGAAGCTAAATCATGTGTTTCGCATGGATTTGAAGCTAACTCGTTCGTTTCGCCTCCAGTTGAATCTACATCACTTATATCGCAAGTATTTGAAGCTAAATCATGTGTATCGCGTGGATTTTGAAGCTAACTCGTTTGATTAGTCTGTATTTGAAGCTATATCACATATACCCCAAGTGTTTGAAGCTAAATCATTTGTTTCGCATGGATTTGGAGCTAATCCTTCTACATCGCATTGATTTGCTGCTAAATCATGTGTTTCGCATGGATTTGAAGTTAACTCGTTCGTTGCGCATACAGTTAAATCTAAATAACGTATATCAAAAGTATTTGAAGCTAAACCATTTGTTTCGCATGCATTTGAAGCTAAGCCTTCTACTTCGCATTAATTGGAAGCTAAATCACGAGTTTTGCATGGATTTGAATCTGAACCTTCTACATCGCATTGATTTGCAAATGAATCATGTGTTTCGCATGGATTTGAAGCTAACTCGTTCGTTTCGCCTGTATTTGAATCTATATCACTTATATCGCAACTATTTGAAGCTAAATCATGTGTTTCGCTTGGATTTGAAGCTAAACCTTCTACATCGCATTGATTTGCAGCTAAATCATGTGTTTCGCATGGATTTGAAGCTAACTCGTTCGTTGCACCTGCAGTTGAATCTACTTCACTTATATCGCAAGTATTTGAAGCTAAATCATGTGTATCGCGTGGATTTTGAAGCTAACTCGTTTGATTAGTCTGCATTTGAAGCTGTATCACATATACCCCAATTGTTTGAAGCTAAATCATTTGATTCGCATGGATTTGGAGCTAAACCTTCTACATCGCATTGATTTGCAGCTAAATCATGTGTTTCGCATGGATTTGAAGCTAACTCGTTCGTTGCGCATACAGTTAAATCTCAATAACGTATATCACAAGTATTTGAAGCTAAACCATTTGTTTCGCATGGATTTGAAGCTAAACCTTCTACATCGCATTCATTTGAACCAATCCATGTGTTTCGCGTGGATTTGAAGGTATCTCGTTTGTTTCGCATGCAGTTGAAGTTATATCACCTTTATCCCAAGTGTTTGAAGCTCAATCGTTTGTTTCACATGGATTTGAAGCTAAACCTTCTACATCGCATTGATTTGAAGCTAACTCATTTGTTTCGCATAGAACTGAAGCTACCTCGTTTGTTCCTCCTCCTTTTGAAGCTATATCACTTATATCGCAACTATTTGAAGCTAAATCATATGTGTCGCATGGATTTGAAGCTGAACCCTCTACATCGAATTGATATGAAGCTAAATCTTGTGTATCGCATGGATTTGAAGCTAAACCTTCTACATCGCATTGATTTGCAGCTAAATCATGTGTTTCGCATGGATTTGAAGCTAACTCGTTCGTTGCTCCTGCAGTTGAATCTACTTCACTTATATCGCAAGTATTTGAAGCTAAATCATGTGTATCGCGTGGATTTTGAAGCTAACTCGTTTGATTAGTCTGCATTTGAAGCTGTATCACATATACCCCAAGTGTTTGAAGCTAAATCATTTGTTTCGCATGGATTTGGAGCTAAACCTTCTACATCGCATTGATTTGCAGCTAAATCATGTGTTTCGCATGGATTTGAAGCTAACTCGTTCGTTGCGCATACAGTTAAATCTCAATAACGTATATCACAAGTATTTGAAGCTAAACCATTTGTTTCGCTTGGATTTGAAGCTAAACCTTCTACATCGCATTCATTTGAACCAATCCATGTGTTTCGCGTGGATTTGAAGGTATCTCGTTTGTTTCGCATGCAGTTGAAGCTATATCACCTTTAACCCAAGTGTTTGAAGCTCAATCATTTGTTTCACATGGATTTAAAGCAAAACCTTCTACTTCGCATTGATTTGAAGCTAACTCATGTGTTTCGCGTGGATTTGAAGGTAACTCGTTTGTTTCGCATGCAGTTGGAGCTATACAACCTATATCCCAAGTGTTTGAAGCTCAATCATTTGTTTCGCATGGATTTGAAGCTAAACCTTCTACATCGCATTGATTTTAAGCTAAATCATGTGTTTCGCATGGATTTGAAGCTAACTCGTTTGTTTCGCATGCAGTTGTAGCTAAATAGTGTATATCACGAGTATTTGTAGCTAAATCATTTGTTTCGCATGGATTTGAAGCTAAGCCTGCTACTTCGCATTGATTTGAAGCTAAATCATTTGTTTCGCATAGAACTGAAGCTACCTCGTTTGTTCCTCCTGCTTTTGAAACTATATCACATATATCGCAAGTATTTGAAGCTAAATCATATGTGTCGCATGGATTTGAAGCTCAACCTTCCACATCGAATTGATTTGAAGCTAAATCTTGTGTATCGCATGGATTTGAAGCTAAACCTTCTACATCGCATTGATTTGAAGCTAAATCATGTGTTTCGCATGGATTTGAAGCTAACTCGTTTGTTTCGCATGCAGTTGTAGCTAAATAGTGTATATCACGAGTATTTGTAGCTAAATCATTTGTTTCGCATGGATTTGAAGCTAAGCCTGCTACTTCGCATTGATTTGAAGCTAAATCATTTGTTTCGCATAGAACTGAAGCTACCTCGTTTGTTCCTCCTGCTTTTGAAACTATATCACTTATATCGCAAGTATTTGAAGCTAAATCATATGTGTCGCATGGATTTGAAGCTCAACCTTCCACATCGAATTGATTTGAAGCTAAATCTTGTGTATCGCATGGATTTGAAGCTAAACCTTCTACATCGCATTGATTTGAAGCTAAATCATGTGTTTCGCATGGATTTGAAGCTAACTCGTTCGTTTCGCCTCCAGTTGAATCTACATCACTTATATCGCAAGTATTTGAAGCTAAATCATGTGTATCGCGTGGATTTTGAAGCTAACTCGTTTGATTAGTCTGTATTTGAAGCTATATCACATATACCCCAAGTGTTTGAAGCTAAATCATTTGTTTCGCATGGATTTGGAGCTAATCCTTCTACATCGCATTGATTTGCTGCTAAATCATGTGTTTCGCATGGATTTGAAGTTAACTCGTTCGTTGCGCATACAGTTAAATCTAAATAACGTATATCAAAAGTATTTGAAGCTAAACCATTTGTTTCGCATGCATTTGAAGCTAAGCCTTCTACTTCGCATTAATTGGAAGCTAAATCACGAGTTTTGCATGGATTTGAATCTGAACCTTCTACATCGCATTGATTTGCAAATGAATCATGTGTTTCGCATGGATTTGAAGCTAACTCGTTCGTTTCGCCTGTATTTGAATCTATATCACTTATATCGCAACTATTTGAAGCTAAATCATGTGTTTCGCTTGGATTTGAAGCTAAACCTTCTACATCGCATTGATTTGCAGCTAAATCATGTGTTTCGCATGGATTTGAAGCTAACTCGTTCGTTGCACCTGCAGTTGAATCTACTTCACTTATATCGCAAGTATTTGAAGCTAAATCATGTGTATCGCGTGGATTTTGAAGCTAACTCGTTTGATTAGTCTGCATTTGAAGCTGTATCACATATACCCCAATTGTTTGAAGCTAAATCATTTGATTCGCATGGATTTGGAGCTAAACCTTCTACATCGCATTGATTTGCAGCTAAATCATGTGTTTCGCATGGATTTGAAGCTAACTCGTTCGTTGCGCATACAGTTAAATCTCAATAACGTATATCACAAGTATTTGAAGCTAAACCATTTGTTTCGCATGGATTTGAAGCTAAACCTTCTACATCGCATTCATTTGAACCAATCCATGTGTTTCGCGTGGATTTGAAGGTATCTCGTTTGTTTCGCATGCAGTTGAAGTTATATCACCTTTATCCCAAGTGTTTGAAGCTCAATCGTTTGTTTCACATGGATTTGAAGCTAAACCTTCTACATCGCATTGATTTGAAGCTAACTCATTTGTTTCGCATAGAACTGAAGCTACCTCGTTTGTTCCTCCTCCTTTTGAAGCTATATCACTTATATCGCAACTATTTGAAGCTAAATCATATGTGTCGCATGGATTTGAAGCTGAACCCTCTACATCGAATTGATATGAAGCTAAATCTTGTGTATCGCATGGATTTGAAGCTAAACCTTCTACATCGCATTGATTTGCAGCTAAATCATGTGTTTCGCATGGATTTGAAGCTAACTCGTTCGTTGCTCCTGCAGTTGAATCTACTTCACTTATATCGCAAGTATTTGAAGCTAAATCATGTGTATCGCGTGGATTTTGAAGCTAACTCGTTTGATTAGTCTGCATTTGAAGCTGTATCACATATACCCCAAGTGTTTGAAGCTAAATCATTTGTTTCGCATGGATTTGGAGCTAAACCTTCTACATCGCATTGATTTGCAGCTAAATCATGTGTTTCGCATGGATTTGAAGCTAACTCGTTCGTTGCGCATACAGTTAAATCTCAATAACGTATATCACAAGTATTTGAAGCTAAACCATTTGTTTCGCTTGGATTTGAAGCTAAACCTTCTACATCGCATTCATTTGAACCAATCCATGTGTTTCGCGTGGATTTGAAGGTATCTCGTTTGTTTCGCATGCAGTTGAAGCTATATCACCTTTAACCCAAGTGTTTGAAGCTCAACCATTTGTTTCACATGGATTTAAAGCAAAACCTTCTACATCGCATTGATTTGAAGCTAACTCATGTGTTTCGCGTGGATTTGAAGGTAACTCGTTTGTTTCGCATGCAGTTGGAGCTATACAACCTATATCCCAAGTGTTTGAAGCTCAATCATTTGTTTCGCATGGATTTGAAGCTAAACCTTCTACATCGCATTGATTTTAAGCTAAATCATGTGTTTCGCATGGATTTGAAGCTAACTCGTTTGTTTCGCATGCAGTTGTAGCTAAATAGTGTATATCACGAGTATTTGTAGCTAAATCATTTGTTTCGCATGGATTTGAAGCTAAGCCTGCTACTTCGCATTGATTTGAAGCTAAATCATTTGTTTCGCATAGAACTGAAGCTACCTCGTTTGTTCCTCCTGCTTTTGAAGCTATATCACTTATATCGCAAGTATTTGAAGCTAAATCATATGTGTCGCATGGATTTGAAGCTGAACCTTCCACATCGAATTGATTTGAAGCTAAATCTTTTGTATCGCATGGATTTGAAGCTAAACCTTCTACATCGTATTGATTTGAAGCTAAATCATGTGTTTCGCATGGATTTGAAGCCAACTCGTTCGTTTCGCCTCCAGTTGAATCTGCATCACTTATATCGCAAGTATTTGAAGCTGAATCATGTGTATCGCGTGGATTTTGAAGCTAACTCGTTTGATTAGTCTGTATTTGAAGCTATATCACATATACCCCAAGTGTTTGAAGCTAAATCATTTGTTTCGCATGGATTTGGAGCTAAACCTTCTACATCGCATTGATTTGCTGCTAAATCATGTGCTTCGCATGAATTTGAAGCTAACTCGTTCGTTGCGCATACAGTTATATCTAAATAACGTATATCAAAAGTATTTGAAGCTAAACAATTTGTTTCGCATGCATTTGAAGCTAAGCCTTCTACTTCGCATTAATTGGAAGCTAAATCACGAGTTTTGCATGGATTTGAATCTGAACCTTCTACATCGCATTGATTTGCAAATGAACCATGTGTTTCGCATGGATTTGAAGCTAACTCGTTCGTTTCGCCTGTATTTGAATCTATATCACTTATATCGCAACTATTTGAAGCTAAATCATGTGTTTCGCTTGGATTTGCAGCTAAACCTTCTACATCGCATTCATTTGAACCAATTCATGTGTTTCGCGTGGATTTGAAGGTAACTCGTTTGTTTCGCATGCAGTTGGAGCTGTACCACCTATATCCCAAGTGTTTGAAGCTCAATCATTTGTTTCGCATTGATTTGAAGCTAAATCATTTGTTTCGCATAGAACTGAAGCTACCTCGTTTGTTCCTCCTGCTTTTGAAGCTATATCACTTATATCGCAAGTATTTGAAGCTAAATCATATGTGTCGCATGGACTTGAAGCTAACTCCTGTATTTCGCGTGGATTTGAAGGTAACTCGTTTGTTTCGCATGCAGTTGGAGCTATACCACCTATATCCCAAGTGTTTGAAGTTCAATCATTTGTTTCGCATGGATTTGAAGCTAAACCTTCTACATCGCATTGATTTGCAGCTAAATCAAGTGTTTCGCATGGATTTGAAGCCATCTCGTTTGTTTCGCATGCAGTTGAAGCTATAACACCTATATCCCAAGTGTGTGAAGCACAATCATTTGTTTCGCATGGAATTGAAGCTAAACCTTCTACATCGCATTGATTTGAAGCTAACTCATTTGTTTCGCATGGATTTGAAGCTAAACCTTCTACATCGCATTGATTTTAAGCTAAATCATGTGTTTCGCATGGATTTGAAGCTAACTCGTTTGTTTCGCATGCAGTTGTAGCTAAATAATGTATATCACGAGTATTTGTAGCTAAATCATTTGTTTCGCATGGATTTGAAGCTAAGCCTGCTACTTCGCATTGATTTGAAGCTAAATCATTTGTTTCGCATAGAACTGAAGCTACCTCGTTTGTTCCTCCTGCTTTTGAAACTATATCACTTATATCGCAAGTATTTGAAGCTAAATCATATGTGTCGCATGGATTTGAAGCTCAACCTTCCACATCGAATTGATTTGAAGCTAAATCTTGTGTATCGCATGGATTTGAAGCTAAACCTTCTACATCGCATTGATTTGAAGCTAAATCATGTGTTTCGCATGGATTTGAAGCTAACTCGTTCGTTTCGCCTCCAGTTGAATCTACATCACTTATATCGCAAGTCTTTGAAGCTAAATCATGTGTATCGCGTGGATTTTGAAGCTAACTCGTTTGATTAGTCTGTATTTGAAGCTATATCACATATACCCCAAGTGTTTGAAGCTAAATCATTTGTTTCGCATGGATTTGGAGCTAAACCTTCTACATCGCATTGATTTGCTGCTAAATCATGTGTTTCGCATGGATTTGAAGCTAACTCGTTCGTTGCGCATACAGTTAAATCTAAATAACGTATATCAAAAGTATTTGAAGCTAAACCATTTGTTTCGCATGGATTTGAAGCTAAGCCTTCTACTTCGCATTAATTGGAAGCTAAATCACGTGTTTTGCATGGATTTGAAGCTGAACCTTCTACATCGCATTGATTTGCAGCTAAATCATGTGTTTCGCATGGATTTGAAGCTAACTCGTTCGTTGCACCTGCAGTTGAATCTACTTCACTTATATCGCAAGTATTTGAAGCTAAATCATGTGTATCGCGTGGATTTTGAAGCTAACTCGTTTGATTAGTCTGCATTTGAAGCTGTATCACATATACCCCAATTGTTTGAAGCTAAATCATTTGATTCGCATGGATTTGGAGCTAAACCTTCTACATCGCATTGATTTGCAGCTAAATCATGTGTTTCGCATGGATTTGAAGCTAACTCGTTCGTTGCGCATACAGTTAAATCTCAATAACGTATATCACAAGTATTTGAAGATAAACCATTTGTTTCGCTTGGATTTGAAGCTAAACCTTCTACATCGCATTCATTTGAACCAATCCATGTGTTTCGCGTGGATTTGAAGGTATCTCGTTTGTTTCGCATGCAGTTGAAGTTATATCACCTTTATCCCAAGTGTTTGAAGCTCAATCATTTGTTTCACATGGATTTGAAGCTAAACCTTCTACATCGCATTGATTTGAAGCTAACTCATTTGTTTCGCATAGAACTGAAGCTACCTCGTTTGTTCCTCCTCCTTTTGAAGCTATATCACTTATATCGCAACTATTTGAAGCTAAATCATATGTGTCGCATGGATTTGAAGCTGAACCCTCTACATCGAATTGATATGAAGCTAAATCTTGTGTATCGCATGGATTTGAAGCTAAACCTTCTACATCGCATTGATTTGCAGCTAAATCATGTGTTTCGCATGGATTTGAAGCTAACTCGTTCGTTGCACCTGCAGTTGAATCTACTTCACTTATATCGCAAGTATTTGAAGCTAAATCATGTGTATCGCGTGGATTTTGAAGCTAACTCGTTTGATTAGTCTGCATTTGAAGCTGTATCACATATACCCCAATTGTTTGAAGCTAAATCATTTGATTCGCATGGATTTGGAGCTAAACCTTCTACATCGCATTGATTTGCAGCTAAATCATGTGTTTCGCATGGATTTGAAGCTAACTCGTTCGTTGCGCATACAGTTAAATCTCAATAACGTATATCACAAGTATTTGAAGCTAAACCATTTGTTTCGCTTGGATTTGAAGCTAAACCTTCTACACCGCATTCATTTGAACCAATCCATGTGTTTCGCGTGGATTTGAAGGTATCTCGTTTGTTTCGCATGCAGTTGAAGCTATATCACCTTTAACCCAAGTGTTTGAAGCTCAATCATTTGTTTCACATGGATTTAAAGCAAAACCTTCTACATCGCATTGATTTGAAGCTAACTCATGTGTTTCGCGTGGATTTGAAGGTAACTCGTTTGTTTCGCATGCAGTTGGAGCTATACAACCTATATCCCAAGTGTTTGAAGCTCAATCATTTGTTTCGCATGGATTTGAAGCTAAACCTTCTACATCGCATTGATTTTAAGCTAAATCATGTGTTTCGCATGGATTTGAAGCTAACTCGTTTGTTTCGCATGCAGTTGTAGCTAAATAGTGTATATCACGAGTATTTGTAGCTAAATCATTTGTTTCGCATGGATTTGAAGCTAAGCCTGCTACTTCGCATTGATTTGAAGCTAAATCATTTGTTTCGCATAGAACTGAAGCTACCTCGTTTGTTCCTCCTGCTTTTGAAGCTATATCACTTATATCGCAAGTATTTGAAGCTAAATCATATGTGTCGCATGGATTTGAAGCTGAACCTTCCACATCGAATTGATTTGAAGCTAAATCTTGTGTATCGCATGGATTTGAAGCTAAACCTTCTACATCGCATTGATTTGAAGCTAAATCATGTGTTTCGCATGGATTTGAAGCTAACTCGTTCGTTTCGCCTCCAGTTAAATCTACATCACTTATATCGCAAGTATTTGAAGCTAAATCATGTGTATCGCGTGGATTTTGAAGCTAACTCGTTTGATTAGTCTGTATTTGAAGCTATATCACATATACCCCAAGTGTTTGAAGCTAAATCATTTGTTTCGCATGGATTTGGAGCTAAACCTTCTACATCGCATTGATTTGAAGCTAACTCATTTGTTTTGCATAGAACTGAAGCTAAACCTTCTACATCGCATTGATTTGCAGCTAAATCATGTGTTTCGCATGGATTTGAAGCTAACTCGTTCGTTGCGCATACAGTTAAATCTCAATAACGTATATCACAAGTAATTGAAGCTAAACCATTTGTTTCGCATGGATTTGAAGCTAAGCCTTCTACTTCGCATTAATTGGAAGCTAAATCACGTGTTTCTCTTGGATTTGCAGCTAAACCTTCTACATCGCATTCATTTGAACCAATTCATGTGTTTCGCGTGGATTTGAAGGTAACTCGTTTGTTTCGCATGCAGTTGGAGCTATACCACCTATATCCCAAGTGTTTGAAGCTCAATCATTTGTTTCGCATGGATTTGAAGCTAAACCTTCTACATCGCATTGATTTTAAGCTAAATCATGTGTTTCGCATGGATTTGAAGCTAACTCGTTTGTTTCGCATGCAGTTGTAGCTAAAAAGTGTATATCACAAGTATTTGTAGCTAAATCATTTGTTTCGCATGGATTTGAAGCTAAGCCTGCTACTTCGCATTGATTTGAAGCTAAATCATTTGTTTCGCATAGAACTGAAGCTACCTCGTTTGTTCCTCCTGCTTTTGAAGCTATATCACTTATATCGCAAGTATTTGAAGCTAAATCATATGTGTCGCATGGATTTGAAGCTGAACCTTCTACATCGAATTGATTTGAAGCTAAATCTTGCGTATCGCATGGATTTGAAGCTAAACCTTCTACACCGCATTGATTTGCAGCTAAATCATGTGTTTCGCATGGATTTGAAGCTAACTCGTTCGCTTGGCCTGCAGTTGAATCTACATCACTTATATCGCAAGTATTTGAAGCTAAATCATGTGTATCGCGTGGATTTTGAAGCTAACTCGTTTGATTAGTATGCATTTGAAGCTATATCACTTATACGCCAACTGTTTGCAGCTAAATCATTTGCTTCGCATGGATTTGGAGCTAAATCTTCTACATCGCATTGATTTTCAGCTAAATCATGTGTTTCGCTTGGATTTGAAGCTAACTCGTTCGTTGCGCATACAGTTAAATATAAATAACGTATATCACAAGTATTTGAAGCTAAACCATTTGTTTCGCATGGATTTGAAGCTAAGCCTTCTCCTTCGCATTAATTGGAAGCTAAATCACGTGTTTTGCATGGATTTGAAGCTGAACCTTCTACATCGCATTGATTTGCAAATGAATCATGTGTTTCGCATGGCTTTGAATCTAGCTCGTTCGTTTCGCTAGTATTTGAATCTATATCACTTATATCGCAAGTATTTGAAGCTAAATAATGTATTTCGCGTGGATTCGAAGTTAACTCGTCTGTTTCGCATGCAGCTGATGCTAAATCATGTATATCCCAAGTATTTGAAGCTAAACAATTTGTTTCGCATGGATTTGCAGATATGCCTTCTACTTCGCATTGATTTGAAGCTAAATCATGTGTTGCGCATGGATTTGAAGCTAACTCGTTTGTTTCGCAGGCAGTTGTAGCTAAATAATGTATATCACAAGTATTTGTAGCTAAACCATTTGCTTCGCATGTATTTGAAGCTAAGCCTTCTACTTCGCATTGATTTGAAGCTAAATCATATGTTTCGCATAGAATTGAAGCTACCTCGTTTGTTCCTACTACTTTTGAAGCTATATCACTTATATCGCAAGTATTTGAAGCTAAATCATATGTGTCGCATGGATTTGAAGCTGAACCTTCTACATCGAATTGATTTGAAGCTAAATCTTGTGTATCGCATGGATTTGAAGCTAAACCTTCTACATCGCATTGATTTGAAGCTAAATCATGTGTTTCGCATGGATTTGACGCTAACTTGTTTGTTTCGCATGCAGTTGTAGCTAAATAATATATATCACAAGTATTTCTAGCTAAACCATTTGTTTCGCATGGATTTGAAGCTAAGCCTTTTACTTCGCATTGATTTGATGCTAAATCATTTGTTTCGCATGGATTTGAAGCTAAATCTTCTACATCGCATTGATTTGAAGCTACATCAGGTGTTTCGCGTGGATTTGAAGGTAACTCGTTTGTTTCGCATGCAGTTGAAGCTATATCACCTTTATCCCAAGAGTTTGAAGCTCAATCATTTGTTTCGCATGGATTTGAAGCTAAACCTTCCACATCACATTGATTTGAAGCTAACTTATGTATTTCGCGTGGATTTGAAGGTAACTCGTTTGTTTCACATGCATTTGAAGCTATACCAACTATATCCCAAGTGTTTGAAGCTCAATCATTTGTTTCGCATGGATTTGAAGCTAAACCTTCTACATCGCATGGATTTGAAGCTAACTCGTTTATTTCGCAGGCAGTTGTAGCTAAATGATGTATATCACAAGTATTTGTAGCTAAACCATTTGTTTCGCATGTATTTGAAGCTAAGCCTTCTACTTCGCATTGATTTGAAGCTAAATCATTTGTTTCGCATAGAATTGAAGCTACCTCGTTTGTTCCTCCTGCTTTTGAAGCTATATCACTTATATCGCAAGTATTTGAAGCTAAATCATATGTGTCGCATGGATTTGAAGCTGATCCTTCTACATCGCATTGATTTGAAGAGAAATCATGTGTTTCGCATGGATTTGAAGCTAACTCGTTTGTTTCGCATGCATTTGAAGATGTATCCCTCATATTCGCAAGTATTTGAAGCTAAATCTTTCGTTTCGCATTGATTTGAAACTAAATCATGTGTTTCGCGTGGTCTTGAAGCTAACTCGTTGGTTTCGCATGCAGTTGAAGCTAAATCATGTCTTTCACAAGTATTTGAAGATAAACCATTTGAATCGCATTGATTTGAACCTGAGCCATCTACTTCGCACTGATTTGCAGCTAAATAATGTATTTCACATGGATTTGAAGCTAAACCTTCTACATCCCATGGATTTGAAGCTAAATCACGTGTTTTGCATGGAGTTGAAGCTAAACCTTCTACATCGCATTGATTTGAATCTTAATCATGTGTTTCGCATGGATTTTAATCTAACTCGTTTGTTTCGCATGCAGTTGAAGCTAGATCATGTCTTTCACAAGTATTTGAAGATAAACCATTTGATTCGCAATGATTTGAACCTGAGCCTTCTACTTCGCACTGATTTGCACCTAAATAATGTGTTTCGCATGGATTTGAAGCTAAACCTTCTACATCCCATGGATTTGAAGCTAAATCATGTGTTTGGCATGGATTTGAAGCTAAATCATGTGTTTGGCATGGATTTGAATCTAGCTCGTTTGTTTCTCATGCAGTTGAAGCTAAATCATGTATTTACAAGTATTTGAAGATAAACCATTTGAAGCGCAATGATTTGAACCTGAGTCTTCTACTTCGCACTGATTTGGAGCTAAATCATTCGTTTCGCATGGATTTGGAGCTAAGCCTTCTACGTCGCATTGATTTGCATTTAAATCATGTGTTTCGCATGGATTTGAATCTGACACGTTCCTTTTTCCAGCTTTTGAACCTACTTCATTTATATCGCAAGTATTTGAAGCAAACTCGTTTGTTTCGCATACATTTGAAGCTGTATCCCTTACATTCGCAAGTATTTGACGCTAAATCATTCGTTTCGCATGGATTTGAAGCTAAGCCCTCTACTTCGCATTGATTTGAAGCTAAATCATGTGTTTTTCATGCATTGGAAGCTAACTCGTCTGTTTGGCCTGCATTTGAATCTTTATCACTTATATCGCAAGTATTTGATGCCAAAATCATTTGCTTCGCACGTATTTGAAACTAAACCTTTTACTTCGCAATGATTTGAAGCTAAATCATGTGTATCGCATGGATTTTGCAGCTAACTCGTTTGTTTCGCCTGCATTTGAAGCTATATCACTCATATCGTAAGTACTTGATGCTAAATCATTTGTTTCGCATAGATTTGAAGCCATCCTGCTACTTCGCGTTGATTTGGAGCTAAATCATGTGTTTCGCATTGATTTGAAGCTAACTCGTTTGTTTCGCCTGCATTTCAAGCTATATCATTTTTTCGCAAGTATTTGAAGCTAAATCATTCGTTTCGCATGGATTCGAAGCTAACTCTTTTGTTTCGCCTGCATTTGAAGCTATATCACTAATATCGAGAGTATTTGAAGCGAATCCATTTGTTTCGCATGGATTTGAAGCCAAGCCTTCTACTTCGCATTCATTTGAAGCTAAATCATGTGTCTCGCATAGTTTTTGCAGCATACTCGTTTCATTCGCCTGCATTTGAAGCTATATCACTTATATCGCAAGTATCTGATGCTAAATCGTTCGTTTTGCATGGATTTGAAGCTAAACCTTCTAAGTCGCATTGATTTACAGCTACATCATGTGTATCGCATGGATTTGAAGCTAACTCGTTTGCTTCGAAAGCAGTTGAAGCCAAATCATGTATATCACAAGTATTTTAAGCTAAACCATTTGTTTCGCATGGTTTTGAAGCTAAGACTTCTACTTCGCCTTGATTGGAAGCTAAATCATATGTTCTACATGGATTTGAAGCTGACTCGATTGGTTCGCCTGCATTTGAAGCTATTTCATTTATATCGCAAGTATTTGAAGCGAATCCATTTGTTTCGCATGGATTTAAAGCCAAGCCTTCTACTTCGCATTTATTTGAAGCTAAATCATGTGTTTCGCATGGATTTAAAGCTTACTCGTTTGATTCGTCTGCATTTGAAGCTATATCACTTATATCGCAAGTATTTGAAGCTAAATCATTTGTATCGCATGGATTTGAAGCTAACTCGTTTGTTTCGCCTGCAGTTGAATATATATAACTTATATCACAAGTATTTGAAGCTAAATCATTTGTTCCGCATGGATTTGAAGCTAAGCCTTCTACTTCAACAGTGATTTGAAGCTAAATCATTTGTTTCGCATGTATTTGAAGCTAATCCATCTACATCGCATTGATTTGAAGCTAAATCAAGTGTTTCGCCTGGATTTGTAGCTCAACCTTCTAGATCGCGTTCATTAGCATCTAAGACATGTGTTTCGCATGGATTTGAAGCTAACTCTTTCGTTTCGCCTGCATTTGACGCTATATCACTTATATCGCAAGTATATGAAGCTAAATCGTTTGTTTCGCATGGATTAGAAGCTAAACATTCTACATCGCATTGATTTGCAGCTAAACCATGTGTTTTGCATGGATTTGAATCTAATCCTTCTACTTCGCATTGATTTGAAGCTAAGTCATGTGTATCGCATGGATTTTGAAGCTAACTCGTTTGATTCCTCTGCATTTGGAGCTATATCACTTATATCCTAAGTGTTTGCATCTAAATCATTTGTTTCGCATGGATTTGAAGCCAAACCTTCTACATAGCATTGATTTGAAGCTAAACCTTCTACATCGCATTGATTTGCAGCTAAATCATGTATTTCGCATGGATTTGAAGCTAACTCGTTTGTTTCCCATGCATTTGTAGCTATATCACTTATATAACAAGTATCTGATGCTAAATCATTTGATTCGCATGGATTTGAAGCTAAACATTCTACATCGCATTGATTTGCAGCTAAATCATGTGTTTCGCATGGATTTGAAGCTAACTTGTTTGTTTCGCATGCAGTTGTAGCTAAATAATATATATCACAAGTATTTCTAGCTAAACCATTTGTTTCGCATGGATTTGAAGCTAAGCCTTTTACTTCGCATTGATTTGATGCTAAATCATTTGTTTCGCATGGATTTGAAGCTAAATCTTCTACATCGCATTGATTTGAAGCTACATCAGGTGTTTCGCGTGGATTTGAAGGTAACTCGTTTGTTTCGCATGCAGTTGAAGCTATATCACCTTTATCCCAAGAGTTTGAAGCTCAATCATTTGTTTCGCATGGATTTGAAGCTAAACCTTCCACATCACATTGATTTGAAGCTAACTTATGTATTTCGCGTGGATTTGAAGGTAACTCGTTTGTTTCACATGCATTTGAAGCTATACCAACTATATCCCAAGTGTTTGAAGCTCAATCATTTGTTTCGCATGGATTTGAAGCTAAACCTTCTACATCGCATGGATTTGAAGCTAACTCGTTTGTTTCGCAGGCAGTTGTAGCTAAATGATGTATATCACAAGTATTTGTAGCTAAACCATTTGTTTCGCATGTATTTGAAGCTAAGCCTTCTACTTCGCATTGATTTGAAGCTAAATCATTTGTTTCGCATAGAATTGAAGCTACCTCGTTTGTTCCTCCTGCTTTTGAAGCTATATCACTTATATCGCAAGTATTTGAAGCTAAATCATATGTGTCGCATGGATTTGAAGCTGATCCTTCTACATCGCATTGATTTGAAGAGAAATCATGTGTTTCGCATGGATTTGAAGCTAACTCGTTTGTTTCGCATGCATTTGAAGATGTATCCCTCATATTCGCAAGTATTTGAAGCTAAATCTTTCGTTTCGCATTGATTTGAAACTAAATCATGTGTTTCGCGTGGTCTTGAAGCTAACTCGTTGGTTTCGCATGCAGTTGAAGCTAAATCATGTCTTTCACAAGTATTTGAAGATAAACCATTTGAATCGCATTGATTTGAACCTGAGCCATCTACTTCGCACTGATTTGCAGCTAAATAATGTATTTCACATGGATTTGAAGCTAAACCTTCTACATCCCATGGATTTGAAGCTAAATCACGTGTTTTGCATGGAGTTGAAGCTAAACCTTCTACATCGCATTGATTTGAATCTTAATCATGTGTTTCGCATGGATTTTAATCTAACTCGTTTGTTTCGCATGCAGTTGAAGCTAGATCATGTCTTTCACAAGTATTTGAAGATAAACCATTTGATTCGCAATGATTTGAACCTGAGCCTTCTACTTCGCACTGATTTGCACCTAAATAATGTGTTTCGCATGGATTTGAAGCTAAACCTTCTACATCCCATGGATTTGAAGCTAAATCATGTGTTTGGCATGGATTTGAAGCTAAATCATGTGTTTGGCATGGATTTGAATCTAGCTCGTTTGTTTCTCATGCAGTTGAAGCTAAATCATGTATTTACAAGTATTTGAAGATAAACCATTTGAAGCGCAATGATTTGAACCTGAGTCTTCTACTTCGCACTGATTTGGAGCTAAATCATTCGTTTCGCATGGATTTGGAGCTAAGCCTTCTACGTCGCATTGATTTGCATTTAAATCATGTGTTTCGCATGGATTTGAATCTGACTCGTTCCTTTTTCCAGCTTTTGAACCTACTTCATTTATATCGCAAGTATTTGAAGCAAACTCGTTTGTTTCGCATACATTTGAAGCTGTATCCCTTACATTCGCAAGTATTTGACGCTAAATCATTCGTTTCGCATGGATTTGAAGCTAAGCCCTCTACTTCGCATTGATTTGAAGCTAAATCATGTGTTTTTCATGGATTTGAAGCTAACTCGTCTGTTTGGCCTGCATTTGAATCTTTATCACTTATATCGCAAGTATTTGATGCCAAAATCATTTGCTTCGCACGTATTTGAAACTAAACCTTTTACTTCGCAATGATTTGAAGCTAAATCATGTGTATCGCATGGATTTTGCAGCTAACTCGTTTGTTTCGCCTGCATTTGAAGCTATATCACTCATATCGTAAGTACTTGATGCTAAATCATTTGTTTCGCATAGATTTGAAGCCATCCTGCTACTTCGCGTTGATTTGGAGCTAAATCATGTGTTTCGCATTGATTTGAAGCTAACTCGTTTGTTTCGCCTGCATTTCAAGCTATATCATTTTTTCGCAAGTATTTGAAGCTAAATCATTCGTTTCGCATGGATTCGAAGCTAACTCTTTTGTTTCGCCTGCATTTGAAGCTATATCACTAATATCGAGAGTATTTGAAGCGAATCCATTTGTTTCGCATGGATTTGAAGCCAAGCCTTCTACTTCGCATTCATTTGAAGCTGAATCATGTGTCTCGCATAGTTTTTGCAGCATACTCGTTTCATTCGCCTGCATTTGAAGCTATATCACTTATATCGCAAGTATCTGATGCTAAATCGTTCGTTTTGCATGGATTTGAAGCTAAACCTTCTAAGTCGCATTGATTTACAGCTACATCATGTGTATCGCATGGATTTGAAGCTAACTCGTTTGCTTCGAAAGCAGTTGAAGCCAAATCATGTATATCACAAGTATTTTAAGCTAAACCATTTGTTTCGCATGGTTTTGAAGCTAAGACTTCTACTTCGCCTTGATTGGAAGCTAAATCATGTGTTCTACATGGATTTGAAGCTGACTCGTTTGGTTCGCCTGCATTTGAAGCTATTTCATTTATATCGCAAGTATTTGAAGCGAATCCATTTGTTTCGCATGGATTTAAAGCCAAGCCTTCTACTTCGCATTTATTTGAAGCTAAATCATGTGTTTCGCATGGATTTAAAGCTTACTCGTTTGATTCGTCTGCATTTGAAGCTATATCACTTATATCGCAAGTATTTGAAGCTAAATCATTTGTATCGCATGGATTTGAAGCTAACTCGTTTGTTTCGCCTGCAGTTGAATATATATAACTTATATCACAAGTATTTGAAGCTAAATCATTTGTTCCGCATGGATTTGAAGCTAAGCCTTCTACTTCAACAGTGATTTGAAGCTAAATCATTTGTTTCGCATGTATTTGAAGCTAATCCATCTACATCGCATAGATTTGAAGCTAAATCAAGTGTTTCGCCTGGATTTGTAGCTCAACCTTCTAGATCGCGTTCATTAGCATCTAAGACATGTGTTTCGCATGGATTTGAAGCTAACTCTTTCGTTTCGCCTGCATTTGACGCTATATCACTTATATCGCAAGTATATGAAGCTAAATCGTTTGTTTCGCATGGATTAGAAGCTAAACATTCTACATCGCATTGATTTGCAGCTAAACCATGTGTTTTGCATGGATTTGAATCTAACTTGTTTGTTTCGCCTGCATTTGAAGCCATATCACATATATCGCAAGTATTAAAAGCAAAATCATTTGTTTCGCACGGTTTCGTAGCTATGCTTCCTACTTCGAAATTGATTGGAATCTAAATCATGTGTTTCGCATGGATTTGAAGCTACCTTGTTTGTTCCGCATGCAGTTGAAGCTACATCATGTTTATCACAAGTATTTGATGCTAAATCATTTGTTTCGCATGGATTTGAACCTAAGCCTTCTACTTCTCATTGACATCAAGCTAAATCATGTGTTTCGCATTGATTTGAAGCTAAATCATGTATTTCGCGTGGATTTGAAGGTAACTCGTTTGTTTCGCATGCATTTGAAGCTATACCAACTATATCCCAAGTGTTTGAGGCTCAATCATTTGTTTCGCATGGATTTGAAGCTAAACCTTCTACATCGCATGGATTTGAAGCTAACTCGTTTGTATCGCAGGCAGTTGTAGCTAAATGATGTATATCACAAGTATTTGTAGCTAAACCATTTGTTTCGCATGTATTTGAAGCTAAGCCTTCTACTTCGCATTGATTTGAAGCTAAATCATTTGTTTCGCATAGAATTGAAGCTATCTCGTTTGTTCCTCCTGCTTTTGAAGCTATATCACTTATATCGCAAGTATTTGAAGCTAAATCATATGTGTCGCATGGATTTGAAGCTGATCCTTCTACATCGCATTGATTTGAAGAGAAATCATGTGTTTCGCATGGATTTGAAGCTAACTCGTTTGTTTCGCATGCATTTGAAGATGTATCCCTCATATTCGCAAGTATTTGAAGCTAAAACTTTCGTTTCGCATTGATTTGAAACTAAATCATGTGTTTCGCGTGGACTTGAAGCTAACTCGTTGGTTTCGCATGCAGTTGAAGCTAAATCATGTCTTTCACAAGTATTTGAAGATAAACCATTTGAATCGCATTGATTTGAACCTGAGCCTTCTACTTCGCACTGATTTGCAGCTAAATAATGTATTCCACATGGATTTGAAGCTAAACCTTCTACATCCCATGGATTTGAAGCTAAATCATGTGTTTGGCATGGATTTGAAGCTAAATCATGTGTTTGGCATGGATTTGAATCTAGCTCGTTTGTTTCTCATGCAGTTGAAGCTAAATCATGTATTTACAAGTATTTGAAGATAAACCATTTGAAGCGCAATGATTTGAACCTGAGTCTTCTACTTCGCACTGATTTGAAGCTAAATCATTCGTTTCGCATGGATTTGGAGCTAAGCCTTCTACGTCGCATTGATTTGCATCTAAATCATGTGTTTCGCATGGATTTGAATCTGACTCGTTCGTTTTTCCAGCTTTTGAACCTACTTCATTTATATCGCAAGTATTTGAAGCAAACTCGTTTGTTTCGCATACATTTGAAGCTGTATCCCTTACATTCGCAAGTATTTGACGCTAAATCATTCGTTTCGCATGGATTTGAAGCTAAGCCCTCTACTTCGCATTGATTTGAAGCTAAATCATGTGTTTCTCATGGATTTGAAGCTAACTCGTCTGTTTGGCCTGCATTTGAATCTTTATCACTCATATCGTAAGTACTTGATGCTAAATCGTTTGTTTCGCATAGATTTGAAGCCATCCTGCTACTTCGCGTTGATTTGGAGCTAAATCATGTGTTTCGCATTGATTTGAAGCTAACTCGTTTGTTTCGCCTGCATTTCAAGCTATATCATTTTTTCGCAAGTATTTGAAGCTAAATCATTCGTTTCGCATGGATTCGAAGCTAACTCTTTTGTTTCGCCTGCATTTGAAGCTATATCACTAATATCGAGAGTATTTGAAGCGAATCCATTTGTTTCGCATGGATTTGAAGCCAAGCCTTCTACTTCGCATTCATTTGAAGCTAAATCATGTGTCTCGCATAGTTTTTGCAGCATACTCGTTTCATTCGCCTGCATTTGAAGCTATATCACTTATATCGCAAGTATCTGATGCTAAATCGTTCGTTTTGCATGGATTTGAAGCTAAACCTTCTAAGTCGCATTGATTTACAGCTACATCATGTGTATCGCATGGATTTGAAGCTTTCTCGTTTGTTTCACATGCATTTGAAGCTGTATCCCTTATATTCGCAAGTATTTGAAGCTAAATCATTCGTTTCGCATGGATTTGGAGCTAAGCCTTCTACGTCGCATTGATTTGCATCTAAATCATGTGTTTCGCATGGATTTGAAGCTAAACCTTCTACATCCCATGGATTTGAAGCTAAACCTTCTACATCCCATGGATTTGAAGCTAAATCATGTGTTTGGCATGGATTTGAATCTAAACCTTCTACATTGCATTGATTTGCAGCTGAATCATGTGTTTCGCATGGATTTGAATCTAACTCGTTCGTTTCGCCTGCATTTGAAACTATATCACTTATATCGCAAGTATTTGAAGCTAAATCATGTGTTTCGCTTGGATTTGGAGCTAACTCGTTTGCTTCGAATGCATTTGAAGCTAAATCATGTATATCACAAGTATTTGAAGCTAAACCATGTGTATCGCATGGATTTGAAGCACTGCCTTCTACTTCGCATTGATGTGACGTTAAATATTGTGTTTCGAATGGATTTGAAGCTAACTCGTTTGTTTCGCATGCAGTTGAAACTAAATCATGTATATCACAAGTATTTGCAGCTAAACAATTGATTCGCATGGATTTGAAGCTAAGCCTTCTACTTGGCATTGAATTGAAGCTAAATCGTGTGTTTTCATGGATTTGAAGCTAACTCGTTTGTTTCCCCTGCATTTGAAGCAATATCACTTATACCGCAAGTTCCTGTGCTAAAGCAATTGTGTGGATTTGAAGGTAACTCGTTTGTTTCGCATGCAGTTGAAGTTAAATCATGTCTTTTACAAGTATTTGAAGATGAACCATTAGAATCGCATGGCTTTGAACCTGAGCCTTCTATTTCGCACTGATTTGCACCTCAATAATGTGTCTCGCATGGATTTGAAGCTAAACCTTCTACATCCCTTGGATATGTAGCTAAATCATGTGTTTGGCATGGATTTGAAGCTAAACCTTCTACATCGCCTTGATTTGCAGCTGAACCATGTGTTTCGCATGGATTTGAATCTAAGCCTTCTACATCGTATTGATTTGAAGCTAAATCATGTGTTTCGCATGGATTTGAAGCTAACTTGTTTGTTTCCCCTGCATTTGAAGCTATATCACTTATATCGCAAGTATCTGAATCTAAATCAATTGTTTCTCATGTATTTGAAGCAAAGCCTTCTACTTCTCATTGATTTGAATATAAATCATGTGTTTCGCATGGATTTGAAGCTATCTCGTTCGTTCCTCTTGCATTTGAAGCTATACCACTTATATCGCAAGTATCTGAAGCTAAATCATTCTTTTCGCATGGATTTGAAGCTAAACCTTCTACATCGCACTGATTTTCAGCTCAATAATGTGTTTTGCATGGATTTGAAGCTAACTCGTTTGTTTCCCCGAACATTTGGAGCTATATCACTTATATAACAAGTATCTGATGCTAAATCATTTGTTTCGCATGGATTTGAAACTAAGCCTTCTACTTCGCATTGATTTGAAGCTAAATCATTTGTTTGGCATGGATTTGAAGCTAAACCTTCTACATCGAGTGGATTTGAAGCTAAACCTTCTACATCGCATTGATTTGCAGCTAAATCATGTGTTTCGCATGGATTTGATGCTATCTCGTTTGTTTCGCCTCCATTTGAAACTATATCACTTACATCGCAAGTATCTGAAGCTAAATCATTTGTTCCGCATGGATTTGATGCTAAACCTACTACATAGCATTGATTTGAAGCTGAATCATTTGTTTTGCATCGATTTGAAGCTAACTCGTTTGTTTCGCCTGCATTGAAGCTATATCACTTATATCGCAATTTTCGGAAGCTAAATCATTTCCTTCGCACGGATTTGAAGTTAAACCTTTTACTTCGAATTGATTTGAAGCTAAATCATGTGTTTCGCTTGGAATTTAAGCTAACACGTTTGTTTCACATGCAGTTGAAGCTAAATCACGTATATCACAAGTATTTGGAGCTGAACCATTCGTTTCGCATCAATATTAAGCTAAACCATGTGTTTCGCATGATTTTGAATCTAAATCATGTTTTTCACAAGTATTTGAAGCCGAACCATTAGATTCGCATGGATTTGAAGCTACCCCTTCTACTTCGCATTGATTTGAAGCTAAATCATGTGTTTCGCTTGGACTCGAAGATAACTCGCTTGTTTCGCATGCATTTGAAGCTCTACCAATTATACTGCAAGTATTTGAAGCTAAATCATTCGCTTCGCATGGATTTGAAGGTAACTCGTTTGTTTCGCACGCAGTTGAAGCTATACCACCTATATCCCAAGTGTTTGAAGCTCAATCATTTGTTTCGCATGGATTTGAAGCTAAACCTTCTACATCGCATTGATTTGAAGCTAAATCATGCGTTTCGCATGGATTTGAAGCTAACTCGTTTGTTTCGCATGCAGTTGTATCCTAAATAATGTATATCACAAGTATTTGTAGCCAAATCATTTGTTTCGCATGGATTTGAAGCTAAGCCTTCTACTTCGCATTAATTGGAAGCTAAATCACGTGTTTTGCATGGATTTGAAGCTGAACCTTCTACATCGCATTGATTTGCAAATGAATCATGTGTTTCGCATGGATTTGAAGCTAACTCGTTCGTTTCGCCTGTATTTGAATCTATATCACTTATATCGCAACTATTTGAAGCTAAATCATGTGTTTCGCTTGGATTTGAAGCTAAACCTTCTACATCGCATTCATTTGAACCAATTCATGTGTTTCGCGTGGATTTGAAGGTAACTCGTTTGTTTCGCATGCAGTTGAAGCTATATCACCTTTATCCCAAGTGTTTGAAGCTCAATCATTTGTTTCACATGGATTTGAAGCTAAACCTTCTACATCGTATTGATTTGAAGCTAAATCATGTGTTTTGCATGGATTTGAAGCTAACTTGTTTGTTTCCCCTGCATTTGAAGCTATATCACTTATATCGCAAGTATCTGAATCTAAATCAATTGTTTCTCATGTATTTGAAGCAATGGCTTCTACTTCTCATTTATTTGAAGATAAATCATGTGTTTCGCATGGATTTGAAGCTATCTCGTTCGTTCCTCTTGCATTTGAAGCTATACCACTTATATCGCAAGTATCTGAAGCTAAAACATTTTTTTCGCATGGATTTGAATCTAAACATTCTTCATCGCACTGATTTGCAGCTTAATAATGTGTTTTGCATGGATTTGAAGCTCACTCGTTTGATTCCCCTACATTTGGAGCTATATCACTTATATAACAAGTATCTGATGCTAAATCATTTGTTTCGCATGGATTTGGAGCTAAACATTCCACATCGCATTGATTTCCAGCTAAATCATGTGTTTTGCATGGTTTTGAAGCTAACTTGATTGTATCCTCTGCATTTGAAGTTACTTCATTTATATCGCAAGTATTTGAAGCCAAACCATATTTGTTTCGCATGGATTTGAAGCTAAGTCTTCTACTTCGTATTGATTTGAAGCTAAATCGTGTGTTTCACATTGATTTGAAGCTAACTCGTTTGTTTTGCATGCAGTTTGTAGCTAAATAATGTATATTACAAGTATTTGTAGCTAAACCATTTGTTTTGCTCGGATTTGAAGCTAAGCCTTCTACTTCGCATTGATTTGAAGCTAAATCATATGTTTCGCATGGAATTGAAGCTACCTCGTTTGTTCCTCCAGCTTTTGAAGGTATATCACTTATATCGCAAGTATTTGAAGCTTAATAATATGTGTCGCATGGATTTGAAGCTAAACTTTCTACATCGCATTGATTTGAAGCTAACTCGTTTGTTTCGCATGCAGTTGAAGCGAAATCATGTCTTTCACAAGTATTTGAAGATGAACCATTTGAATCGCATCGATTTGAACCTGAGCCTTCTACTTCGCACTGATTTGCAGCTAAATAATGTTTTCCGCATGGATTTGAAGCTAAACCTTCTACATCCCATGGATTTGAAGCTAAATCATGTGTTTGGCATGGATTTGAAGCTAAACCTTCTACATCGCATTGATTTGAAGCTAAATCATGTGTTTCGCATGGATTTGAAGCTACCTCGTTTGTTCCTCCAGCTTTTGAGGCTATATCAATTATATCGCAAGTATGTGAAGCTAAATCATTTGTTTCTCATGGATTTGAAGCTAAACCTTCTACATCCCATGGATTTGAAGCTAAATCATATGTGTCGCATGGATTTGAAGCTGAACCTTCTACATCGCATTGATTTGAAGCTAAATCTTGTGTATCGCATGGATTTGAAGCTAAACCTTCTACATCGCATTGATTTGAAGCTAAATCATGTGTTTCGCATGGATTTGAAGCTAACTCGTTCCTTTCGTATGCAGTTGTAGCTAGATAATGTATATCACAAGTATTTGAAGCTAAACCATTTGTTTCGCATAGATTTGAAGCAAAGCCTTCTACTTCGCATTAATAGGAAGCTAAATCACGTGTTTTGCATGGATTTGAAGGTAAACCTTCTACATCGCATTGATTTGAAGCTAAATCATGTGTTTCGCATGGATTTGAAGCTAGCTCGTTTGTTTAGCATGCAGTTGGAGCTATATCATGTATACGACAAGTATTTGAAGCTAAACCATTTGTTTCGCATGTATGTGAAGCTAAATCATGTGTTTACCATGACAATGAACCTAAATCATGTGTTGACCATGGATTTGAAGCTTAATCATGTGTTTTGCATGGATTTGAATCTAACTTGATTGTATCCTCAGCATTTGAAGTTACTTCATTTATATCGCAAGTATTTGAAGCTAAATCATATGTGTTTCGCTTGGATTTGAAGCTAAACCTTCTACATCGCATTGATTTGAAGCTAAATCATGTGTTTCGCATGGATTTGAAGCTAAACCTTCTACATCGCATTGATTTGAAGCTAAATCATGTGTTTCGCGTGGATTTGAAGGTAACTCGTTTGTTTTGCATGCAGTTGAAGCTATATCACTTATATCGCAAGTATCTGAAGCTAAATCATTTGTTTCTCATGGATTTGAAGCTAAACCTCCTACATCCCATGGATTTGAAGCTAAATCAAGTGTTTGGCATGGATTTGAGGCTAAACCTTCTACATCGCAATGATTCGCAGCTGAATCATGTGTTTCGCATGGATTTGAAGCTAACTCGTTTGTGTCGCATGCAGTTGAAGCTAAATCATGTATATTTCAAGTATTTGTATCTAAACCATTTGATTCGCATGGGATTTGATGCTAAGCCTTCTACTTCACACTGATTTAAGCTAAATCATGTGTTTCGCATGGATTTGAGGCTAACTCGTTTGTTTCGCATGCAGTTGTAGCTAGATAATGTATATCACAAATATTTGTAGCTAAACCATTTGATTCGCATGGATTTGAAGATAAGTCTTCTACTTCGCATTGATTTGAAGCTAAATCATTTGTTTCGCATGGATTAGAAGCTGAACCTTCTACATCGCATTGATTTGAAGCTAAATCATGTGTTTCGCGTTGATTTGAAGGTAACTCGTTTGTTTCGCATGCACTTGAAGCTATATCACCTATATCCCAAGTGTTTGAAACACAATCATTTGTTTCGCATGGATTTGAATCTAAACCTTCTACATCGCATTGATTTGAAGCTAAATCGTGTGTTTCGCATGGATTTGAAGCTAAGCTTTCTACTTCGCACTGTTTAGAAGCTTAATCATGTGTTTTGCATGGATTTGAAGCTATCTCATTTGTTTCAACTGCAGTTGAATCTATATCACTTATATCACAAGTTTTTGAAGCATAACCATTTGTTCCGCATGGATTTGAAGCTACGCCTTCTACTTCGCATTGATTTGAAGCTAAATCATCTGTTTCTCGTGGATTTGAAGCTAACACGTTTGTTTCACATGCAGTTGAATCTAAATCATGTATTTCACAAGAATCTGAAGCCGAACTATTAGATTCGCATCGATTTGAAGCTGAGCCTTCTACTTCGCACTGATTTCAAGCTAAATCATGTGTCTCGCTGGGATTTGAAGCAAAGCCTTCTACTTCGAATTTTTTTTGAAGCTAAATCATGTATTTCGCATGGATCTGAAGCTAACTCGTTTGTTTCGCCTGCATTTCAAGCTATATTTGATGCTAAATCATTCGTTTCGCATGGATTTGAAGCTAAGCCTTCTACTTCGCATTGATTTGAAGCTAATTCATATGTTTCGCATAGAATTGAAGCTACCTCGTTTGTTCCTCCTGTTTTTGAAGCTATATCACTTATATCGCAAGTATTTGAAGCTGAATCATATGTGTCGCATGGATTTGAAGCTGAACCTTCTACATCGAATTGATTTGAAGCTAAATCTTGTGTATCGCATGGATTTGAATCTAAACCTTCTACATCGCATTGATTTGAAGCTAAATCATGTGTTTCGCATGGATTTGAAGCTAACTTGTTTGTTTCGCATGCAGTTGTAGCTAAATAATGTATATCACAAGTAATTGTAGCTAAACCATTTGTTTCGCATGGATTTGAAGCTAAGCCTTCTACTTCGCATTGATTTGAAGCTAAATCATTTGTTTCGCATGGATTTGAAGCTAAACCTTCTACATCGCATTGATTTGAAGCTAAATCATGTGTTTCGCGAGGATTTGAAGGTAACTCGTATGTTTCGCATGCAGTTGTAGCTAAATATTGTATATCACAAGTATTTGTAACTAAACCATTTGTTTCGCATGGATTTGAAGCTAAGCCTTCTACTTCGCATTGATTTGAAGCTAAATCATATGTTTCGCATAGAATTGAAGCTACCTCGTTTGTTCCTCCTGCTTTTGAAGCTATATCACTTATATCGCAAGTATTTGAAGCTAAATCATTTGTGTCGCATGGATTTGAAGCTGAACCTTCTACATCGAATTGATTTGAAGCTAAATCTTGTGTATCGCATGGATTTGAAGCTAAACCTTCTACATCGCATTGATTTGAAGCTAAATCATGTGTTTCGCATGGATTTGAAGCTAACTTGTTTGTTTCGCATGCAGTTGTAGCTAAATAATGTATATCACCATTATTTGTAGCTAAACCATTTGTTTCGCATGGATTTGAACCTAAGCCTTGTACTTCGCATTGATTTGAAGCTAAATCATTTGTTTCGCATGGATTTGAAGCTAAACCTTCTACATCGCATTGATTTGCAAATGAATCATGTGTTTCTCATGGATTTGAAGCTAACTCGTTCGTTTCGCCTGTATTTGAATCTATATCACTTATATCGCAAGTATTTGAAGCTAAATCATGTGTTTCGTATTGATTTGAAGCTAAATCATTTGTTTCGCATAGAACTGAAGCTACCTCGTTTGTTTCCCCTGCTTTTGAAGCTATATCACTTATATCGCAAGTATTTCAAGCTAAATCATATGTGTCGCATGGACTTGAAGCTGAACTTTCTACATCGAATTGATTTGAAGCTAAATCCTGAGTATAGTATGGATTTGAGGCTAAACCACTATACTATATAATGAAGCTATATCACTTATATCGCAAGTATTTGAAGCTAACTCGTTTGTTTCGCCTGGATGTGAAGCTATCTCACTTATATTCGCAAGTATTTGATGCTAAATCATTCGTTTCGCATGGATTTGAAGCTAACCCTTTTACTTCGCATTGATTTGAAGTTAAATCATGCGTTTCCCTTGGATTTGAAGCTGAATCATTTTTTTCGCATGCAGTTGAATCTATATCACTTATATCACAAGTATCTGAAGCTAAATCATTTGTTTCGCATGGATTTGAATCTAAACCTTCTACATCGCATTGATTTGAAGCTAAATCGTGTGTTTCGCATGGATTTGAAGCTAAGCCTTCTACTTCGCACTGATTTGAAGCTAGATCATGTGTCTCGTTTGGATTTGAAGCAAAGCCTTCTACTTCGAATTGATTTGAAGCTAAATCATGTATTTCGCATGGATCTGAAGCTAACTCGTTTGTTTCGCCTGCATTTGAAGCTAAACGATTTGTATCGCAAGAAATTTGAAGATAAGCCTTCTACTTCGCATTGATTTGAAGCTAAATCATGTGTTTCCCTTGGATATCTAGCTAAATCATGTGTTTCGCACGGATGTGAAGCTAACACGTTTGTTTTGTCTGCATTTGAAGCTGTTTCATATATATCGCAAGTATTTGAAGCTTTCTCGTTTGTTTCGCATGCATTTGAAGCTGTATCCCTTATATTCGCAAGTATTTGAAGCTAAATCATGCGTTTCGCATGGATTTGAAGCTAAACCTTCTACATCGCATTGATTTGAAGCTAAATCTTGTGTATCGCATGGATTTAAAGCTAAACCTTCTACATCGCATTGATTTGAAGCTAAATCACGTGTTTCGCATGGACTTGAAGCTAGCTCGTTTGTTTCGCATGCAGTTTAAGCTAAATCATGTCTTTCACAAGTATTTGAAGATGAACCATTTGAATCGCATTGATTTGAACATGAGTCTACTACTTCGCATTGATTTGAAGCTAATTCATATGTTTCGCCATTATTTGTAGCTAAACCATTTGTTTCGCATGGATTTGAACCTAAGCCTTGTACTTCGCATTGATTTGAAGCTAAATCATTTGTTTCGCATGGATTTGAAGCTAAACCTTCTACATCGCATTGATTTGCAAATGAATCATGTGTTTCTCATGGATTTGAAGCTAACTCGTTCGTTTCGCCTGTATTTGAATCTATATCACTTATATCGCAAGTATTTGAAGCTAAATCATGTGTTTCGTATTGATTTGAAGCTAAATCATTTGTTTCGCATAGAACTGAAGCTACCTCGTTTGTTTCCCCTGCTTTTGAAGCTATATCACTTATATCGCAAGTATTTCAAGCTAAATCATATGTGTCGCATGGACTTGAAGCTGAACTTTCTACATCGAATTGATTTGAAGCTAAATCCTGAGTATAGTATGGATTTGAGGCTAAACCACTATACTATATAATGAAGCTATATCACTTATATCGCAAGTATTTGAAGCTAACTCGTTTGTTTCGCCTGGATGTGAAGCTATCTCACTTATATTCGCAAGTATTTGATGCTAAATCATTCGTTTCGCATGGATTTGAAACTAACCCTTTTACTTCGCATTGATTTGAAGTTAAATCATGCGTTTCCCTTGGATTTGAAGCTGAATCATTTTTTTCGCATGCAGTTGAATCTATATCACTTATATCACAAGTATCTGAAGCTAAATCATTTGTTTCGCATGGATTTGAATCTAAACCTTCTACATCGCATTGATTTGAAGCTAAATCGTGTGTTTCGCATGGATTTGAAGCTAAGCCTTCTACTTCGCACTGATTTGAAGCTAGATCATGTGTCTCGTTTGGATTTGAAGCAAAGCCTTCTACTTCGAATTGATTTGAAGCTAAATCATGTATTTCGCATGGATCTGAAGCTAACTCGTTTGTTTCGCCTGCATTTGAAGCTAAACGATTTGTATCGCAAGAAATTTGAAGATAAGCCTTCTACTTCGCATTGATTTGAAGCTAAATCATGTGTTTCCCTTGGATATCTAGCTAAATCATGTGTTTCGCACGGATGTGAAGCTAACACGTTTGTTTTGTCTGCATTTGAAGCTGTTTCATATATATCGCAAGTATTTGAAGCTTTCTCGTTTGTTTCGCATGCATTTGAAGCTGTATCCCTTATATTCGCAAGTATTTGAAGCTAAATCATGCGTTTCGCATGGATTTGAAGCTAAACCTTCTACATCGCATTGATTTGAAGCTAAATCTTGTGTATCGCATGGATTTAAAGCTAAACCTTCTACATCGCATTGATTTGAAGCTAAATCACGTGTTTCGCATGGACTTGAAGCTAGCTCGTTTGTTTCGCATGCAGTTTAAGCTAAATCATGTCTTTCACAAGTATTTGAAGATGAACCATTTGAATCGCATTGATTTGAACATGAGTCTACTACTTCGCACTGATTTGCAGCTAAATAATGTGTTTCGCATGGAATTGAAGCTACCTCGTTTGTTCCTCCTGCTTTTGAAGCTATATCACTTATATCGCAAGTATTTGAAGCTAAATCATATGTGTCGCATGGATTTGAAGCTGAACATTCTAGATCGCATTGATTTGAAGCTAAATCTTGTGTATCGCATGGATTTGAAGCTAAACCTTCTACATCGCATTGATTTGAAGCCAAATCGTGTGTTTAAAAATCGTGATTAAAACTCCTTTGTTTCGCATGCAGTTGTAGCTAAATAATGTATATCACAAGTATTTGTAGCTAAACCATTTGTTTGGCATGGATTTGTAGCTAAGCCTTCTACTTCGCATTGATTTGCAGCTAAATCATGTGTTTCGCATGGATTTGAAGCTAACTCGTTCGTTGCGCATGCAGTTAAATCTAAATAATGTATATCACAAGTATTTGAAGCTAAACCATTCGTTTCGCATGGATTTGAAGCTAACCCTTATACTTCGCATTGATTTGAAGTTAAATCATGCGTTTCCCTTGGATTTGAAGCTGAATCGTTTTTTTCGCCTGCATATTGAATCTATATGACTTATATCGCAAGTTTTTGAAGCATAACCATATGTTCCGCGCGGAGTTGAAGCTACGCCTTCTACTTCGCATTGATTTGAAGCTAAATCATCTGTTTCGCTTGGATTTGAAGCTAACACGTTTGTTTCACATGCAGTTGAAGTTAAATCATGTATTTCACAAGAATTTGAAGCCGGACTATTAGATTTGCATCGATTTGAAGCTGAACCTTCTACATCGCATTGATTTGAAGCTAAATCTTGTGTATCGCATGGATTTGAAGCTAAACCTTCTACATCGCATTGATTTGAAGCTAAATCATGTTTTTCGCATGGATTTGAAGCTAACTCGTTCCTTTCGTATGCAGTTGTAGCTAGATAATGTATATCACAAGTATTTGAAGCTAAACCATTCGTTTCGCATAGATTTGAAGCAAAGCCTTCTACTTCGCATTAATAGGAAGCTAAATCACGTGTTTTGCATGGATTTGAAGGTAAACCTTCTACATCGCATTGATTTGAAGCTAAATCATGTGTTTCGCATGGATTTGAAGCTAGCTCGTTTGTTTAGCATGCAGTTGGAGCTATATCATGTATACGACAAGTATTTGAAGCTAAACCATTTGTTTCGCATGTATGTGAAGCTAAATCATGTGTTTACCATGACAATGAACCTAAATCATGTGTTGACCATGGATTTGAAGCTTAATCATGTGTTTTGCATGGATTTGAATCTAACTTGATTGTATCCTCAGCATTTGAAGTTACTTCATTTATATCGCAAGTATTTGAAGCTAAATCATATGTGTTTCGCTTGGATTTGAATCTAAACCTTCTACATCGCATTGATTTGAAGCTAAATCATGTGTTTCGCATGGATTTGAAGCTAAACCTTCTACATCGCATTGATTTGAAGCTAAATCATGTGTTTCGCGTGGATTTGAAGGTAACTCGTTTGTTTTGCATGCAGTTGAAGCTATATCACTTATATCGCAAGTAACTGAAGCTAAATCATTTGTTTCTCATGGATTTGAAGCTAAACCTCCTACATCCCATGGATTTGAAGCTAAATCAAGTGTTTGGCATGGATTTGAGGCTAAACCTTCTACATCGCAATGATTCGCAGCTGAATCATGTGTTTCGCATGGATTTGAAGCTAACTCGTTTGTGTCGCATGCAGTTGAAGCTAAATCATGTATATTTCAAGTATTTGTATCTAAACCATTTGATTCGCATGGGATTTGATGCTAAGCCTTCTACTTCACACTGATTTAAGCTAAATCATGTGTTTCGCATGGATTTGAGGCTAACTCGTTTGTTTCGCATGCAGTTGTAGCTAGATAATGTATATCACAAATATTTGTAGCTAAACCATTTGATTCGCATGGATTTGAAGATAAGTCTTCTACTTCGCATTGATTTGAAGCTAAATCATTTGTTTCGCATGGATTAGAAGCTGAACCTTCTACATCGCATTGATTTGAAGCTAAATCATGTGTTTCGCGTTGATTTGAAGGTAACTCGTTTGTTTCGCATGCACTTGAAGCTATATCACCTATATCCCAAGTGTTTGAAACACAATCATTTGTTTCGCATGGATTTGAATCTAAACCTTCTACATCGCATTGATTTGAAGCTAAATCGTGTGTTTCGCATGGATTTGAAGCTAAGCTTTCTACTTCGCACTGTTTAGAAGCTTAATCATGTGTTTTGCATGGATTTGAAGCTATCTCATTTGTTTCAACTGCAGTTGAATCTATATCACTTATATCACAAGTTTTTGAAGCATAACCATTTGTTCCGCATGGATTTGAAGCTACGCCTTCTACTTCGCATTGATTTGAAGCTAAATCATCTGTTTCTCGTGGATTTGAAGCTAACACGTTTGTTTCACATGCAGTTGAATCTAAATCATGTATTTCACAAGAATCTGAAGCCGAACTATTAGATTCGCATCGATTTGAAGCTGAGCCTTCTACTTCGCACTGATTTCAAGCTAAATCATGTGTCTCGCTGGGATTTGAAGCAAAGCCTTCTACTTCGAATTTTTTTCGAAGCTAAATCATGTATTTCGCATGGATCTGAAGCTAACTCGTTTGTTTCGCCTGCATTTCAAGCTATATTTGATGCTAAATCATTCGTTTCGCATGGATTTGAAGCTAAGCCTTCTACTTCGCATTGATTTGAAGCTAATTCATATGTTTCGCATAGAATTGAAGCTACCTCGTTTGTTCCTCCTGCTTTTGAAGCTATATCACTTATATCGCAAGTATTTGAAGCTAAATCATTTGTGTCGCATGGATTTGAAGCTGAACCTTCTACATCGAATTGATTTGAAGCTAAATCTTGTGTATCGCATGGATTTGAAGCTAAACCTTCTACATCGCATTGATTTGAAGCTAAATCATGTGTTTCGCATGGATTTGAAGCTAACTTGTTTGTTTCGCATGCAGTTGTAGCTAAATAATGTATATCACCATTATTTGTAGCTAAACCATTTGTTTCGCATGGATTTGAACCTAAGCCTTGTACTTCGCATTGATTTGAAGCTAAATCATTTGTTTCGCATGGATTTGAAGCTAAACCTTCTACATCGTATTGATTTGCAAATGAATCATGTGTTTCTCATGGATTTGAAGCTAACTCGTTCGTTTCGCCTGTATTTGAATCTATATCACTTATATCGCAAGTATTTGAAGCTAACTCGTTTGTTTCGCCTGGATGTGAAGCTATCTCACTTATATTCGCAAGTATTTGATGCTAAATCATTCGTTTCGCATGGATTTGAAGCTAACCCTTTTACTTCGCATTGATTTGAAGTTAAATCATGCGTTTCCCTTGGATTTGAAGCTGAATCATTTTTTTCGCATGCAGTTGAATCTATATCACTTATATCACAAGTATCTGAAGCTAAATCATTTGTTTCGCATGGATTTGAATCTAAACCTTCTACATCGCATTGATTTGAAGCTAAATCGTGTGTTTCGCATGGATTTGAAGCTAAGCCTTCTACTTCGCACTGATTTGAAGCTAAATCATGTGTCTCGTTTGGATTTGAAGCAAAGCCTTCTACTTCGAATTGATTTGAAGCTAAATCATGTATTTCGCATGGATCTGAAGCTAACTCGTTTGTTTCGCCTGCGTTTGAAGCTAAACGATTTGTATCGCAAGAAATTTGAAGATAAGCCTTCTACTTCGCATTGATTTGAAGCTAAATCATGTGTTTCCCTTGGATATCTAGCTAAATCATGTGTTTCGCACGGATGTGAAGCTAACACGTTTGTTTTGTCTGCATTTGAAGCTGTTTCATATATATCGCAAGTATTTGAAGCTTTCTCGTTTGTTTCGCATGCATTTGAAGCTGTATCCCTTATATTCGCAAGTATTTGAAGCTAAATCATGCGTTTCGCATGGATTTGAAGCTAAACCTTCTACATCGCATTGATTTGAAGCTAAATCTTGTGTATCGCATGGATTTAAAGCTAAACCTTCTACATCGCATTGATTTGAAGCTAAATCACGTGTTTCGCATGGACTTGAAGCTAGCTCGTTTGTTTCGCATGCAGTTTAAGCTAAATCATGTCTTTCACAAGTATTTGAAGATGAACCATTTGAATCGCATTGATTTGAACATGAGTCTACTACTTCGCACTGATTTGCAGCTAAATAATGTGTTTCGCATGGAATTGAAGCTACCTCGTTTGTTCCTCCTGCTTTTGAAGCTATATCACTTATATCGCAAGTATTTGAAGCTAAATCATATGCGTCGCATGGATTTGAAGCTGAACCTTCTACATCGCATTGATTTGAAGCTAAATCTTGTGTATCGCATGGATTCGAAGCTAAACCTTCTACATCGCATTGATTTGAAGCTAAATCATGTGTTTCGCGTGGATTTGAAGGTAACTCGTTTGTTTCGCATGCAGTTGAATCTATATCACCTTTATCCCAAGTGTTTGAAACTCAATCATTTGTATCGCATGGATTTAAAGCTAAACCTTCTACATCGCATTGATTTGAAGCTAACTCATGTGTTTCGCGTGGATTTGAAGGTAACTCGTTTGTTTCGCATGCAGTTGAAAATATACCACCTATATCCCAAGTGTTGGAAGCTCAATCATTTGTTTCGCATAGATTTGAAGCTAAACCTTCTACATCGCATTGATTTGAATCTGAATGAAGTGTTTCGCATGGATTTGAGGCTAATCCTTCTACATCGCATTGATTTGAAGCTAAATCATGTGTTTCCCTTGGATTTGAAGCTGAATCGTTTTTTTCGCATGCAGTTGAATCTATATCATTTATATCGCAAGTATCTGAAGCTAAATTATTTGTTTCTCATGGATTTGAAGCTAAACCTTCTACATCCCATGGATTTGAAGCTAAATCATGTGTTTGGCATGGATTTGAAGCTAAACCTTCTACATCGCATTGAGTTGCATCTGAATCATGTGTTTCGCATGGATTTGAAGCTAACTCGTTTGTGTCGCATGCAGTTGAAGGTAAATCATGTATATCACAAGTATTTGAATCTAAACCATTTCTTCCGCATGTATGTGAAGCTAAATCATGTGTTTACCATGACAATGAACCTAAATCATGTGTTGTCCATGGATTTGAAGCTTAATCATGTGTTTTGCATGGATTTGAAGCTAACTTGATTGTATCCTCTGCATTTGAAGTTACTTCATTTATATCGCAAGTATTTGAAGCTAAATCATATGTGTTTCTCATGGATTTGAAGCTAATCCCTCTACTTCGCATTGATTTAAAGCTAAATCATTTGTTTCGCATGGAATTGAAGCTACCTCGTTTGTTCCTCCAGATTTTGAAGCTATATCTCTTATATCGCAAGTATCTGAAGCTAAATCATTTGTTTCTCATGGATTTGAAGCTAAACCTTCTACATCCCATGGATTTGCATCTGAATTTATGTGTTTCGCATGGATTTGAAGCTAACTCGTTTGTTTCGCATGCAGTTGGAGCTATATCATGTATATGACAAGTATTAGAAGCTAAACCATTTGTTTCGCATGTATGTGAAGCTAAATCATGTGTTTACCATGGCAATGAACCTAAATCATGTGATGCCCATGGATTTGAAGCTAAATCATATGTGTTTCGCTTGGATTTGAAGCTAAACCTTCTACATCGTATTGATTTGAATCTAAATCATGTGTTTCGCATGGAATTGTAGCTACCTCGTTTGTTGCTCCAGCTTTTGAAGCTATATCACTTATATCGCAAGTATTTGAAGCTAAATCATATGCGTCGCATGGATTTGAAGCTGATCCTTCTACATCGCATTGATTTGAAGAGAAATCATGTGTTTCGCATGGATTTGAAGCTAACTCGTTTGTTTCGCATGCATTTGAAGATGTATCCCTCATATTCGCAAGTATTTGAAGCTAAAACTTTCGTTTCGCATTGATTTGAAACTAAATCATGTGTTTCGCGTGGACTTGAAGCTAACTCGTTGGTTTCGCATGCAGTTGAAGCTAAATCATGTCTTTCACAAGTATTTGAAGATAAACCATTTGAATCGCATTGATTTGAACCTGAGCCTTCTACTTCGCACTGATTTGCAGCTAAATAATGTATTCCACATGGATTTGAAGCTAAACCTTCTACATCCCATGGATTTGAAGCTAAATCATGTGTTTGGCATGGATTTGAAGCTAAATCATGTGTTTGGCATGGATTTGAATCTAGCTCGTTTGTTTCTCATGCAGTTGAAGCTAAATCATGTATTTACAAGTATTTGAAGATAAACCATTTGAAGCGCAATGATTTGAACCTGAGTCTTCTACTTCGCACTGATTTGAAGCTAAATCATTCGTTTCGCATGGATTTGGAGCTAAGCCTTCTACGTCGCATTGATTTGCATCTAAATCATGTGTTTCGCATGGATTTGAATCTGACTCGTTCGTTTTTCCAGCTTTTGAACCTACTTCATTTATATCGCAAGTATTTGAAGCAAACTCGTTTGTTTCGCATACATTTGAAGCTGTATCCCTTACATTCGCAAGTATTTGACGCTAAATCATTCGTTTCGCATGGATTTGAAGCTAAGCCCTCTACTTCGCATTGATTTGAAGCTAAATCATCTGTTTCTCGTGGATTTGAAGCTAACACGTTTGTTTCACATGCAGTTGAATCTAAATCATGTATTTCACAAGAATCTGAAGCCGAACTATTAGATTCGCATCGATTTGAAGCTGAGCCTTCTACTTCGCACTGATTTCAAGCTAAATCATGTGTCTCGCTGGGATTTGAAGCAAAGCCTTCTACTTCGAATTTTTTTCGAAGCTAAATCATGTATTTCGCATGGATCTGAAGCTAACTCGTTTGTTTCGCCTGCATTTCAAGCTATATTTGATGCTAAATCATTCGTTTCGCATGGATTTGAAGCTAAGCCTTCTACTTCGCATTGATTTGAAGCTAATTCATATGTTTCGCATAGAATTGAAGCTACCTCGTTTGTTCCTCCTGCTTTTGAAGCTATATCACTTATATCGCAAGTATTTGAAGCTAAATCATTTGTGTCGCATGGATTTGAAGCTGAACCTTCTACATCGAATTGATTTGAAGCTAAATCTTGTGTATCGCATGGATTTGAAGCTAAACCTTCTACATCGCATTGATTTGAAGCTAAATCATGTGTTTCGCATGGATTTGAAGCTAACTTGTTTGTTTCGCATGCAGTTGTAGCTAAATAATGTATATCACCATTATTTGTAGCTAAACCATTTGTTTCGCATGGATTTGAACCTAAGCCTTGTACTTCGCATTGATTTGAAGCTAAATCATTTGTTTCGCATAGAACTGAAGCTACCTCGTTTGTTTCCCCTGCTTTTGAAGCTATATCACTTATATCGCAAGTATTTCAAGCTAAATCATATGTGTCGCATGGACTTGAAGCTGAACTTTCTACGTCGAATTGATTTGAAGCTAAATCCTGAGTATAGTATGGATTTGAGGCTAAACCACTATACTATATAATGAAGCTATATCACTTATATCGCAAGTATTTGAAGCTAACTCGTTTGTTTCGCCTGGATGTGAAGCTATCTCACTTATATTCGCAAGTATTTGATGCTAAATCATTCGTTTCGCATGGATTTGAAGCTAACCCTTTTACTTCGCATTGATTTGAAGTTAAATCATGCGTTTCCCTTGGATTTGAAGCTGAATCATTTTTTTCGCATGCAGTAGAATCTATATCACTTATATCACAAGTATCTGAAGCTAAATCATTTGTTTCGCATGGATTTGAATCTAAACCTTCTACATCGCATTGATTTGAAGCTAAATCGTGTGTTTCGCATGGATTTGAAGCTAAGCCTTCTACTTCGCACTGATTTGAAGCTAAATCATGTGTCTCGTTTGGATTTGAAGCAAAGCCTTCTACTTCGAATTGATTTGAAGCTAAATCATGTATTTCGCATGGATCTGAAGCTAACTCGTTTGTTTCGCCTGCGTTTGAAGCTAAACGATTTGTATCGCAAGAAATTTGAAGATAAGCCTTCTACTTCGCATTGATTTGAAGCTAAATCATGTGTTTCCCTTGGATATCTAGCTAAATCATGTGTTTCGCACGGATGTGAAGCTAACACGTTTGTTTTGTCTGCATTTGAAGCTGTTTCATATATATCGCAAGTATTTGAAGCTTTCTCGTTTGTTTCGCATGCATTTGAAGCTGTATCCCTTATATTCGCAAGTATTTGAAGCTAAATCATGCGTTTCGCATGGATTTGAAGCTAAACCTTCTACATCGCATTGATTTGAAGCTAAATCTTGTGTATCGCATGGATTTAAAGCTAAACCTTCTACATCGCATTGATTTGAAGCTAAATCACGTGTTTCGCATGGACTTGAAGCTAGCTCGTTTGTTTCGCATGCAGTTTAAGCTAAATCATGTCTTTCACAAGTATTTGAAGATGAACCATTTGAATCGCATTGATTTGAACATGAGTCTACTACTTCGCACTGATTTGCAGCTAAATAATGTGTTTCGCATGGAATTGAAGCTACCTCGTTTGTTCCTCCTGCTTTTGAAGCTATATCACTTATATCGCAAGTATTTGAAGCTAAATCATATGCGTCGCATGGATTTGAAGCTGAACCTTCTACATCGCATTGATTTGAAGCTAAATCTTGTGTATCGCATGGATTCGAAGCTAAACCTTCTACATCGCATTGATTTGAAGCTAAATCATGTGTTTCGCGTGGATTTGAAGGTAACTCGTTTGTTTCGCATGCAGTTGAATCTATATCACCTTTATCCAAGTGTTTGAAACTCAATCATTTGTATCGCATGGATTTAAAGCTAAACCTTCTACATCGCATTGATTTGAAGCTAACTCATGAGTTTCGCGTGGATTTGAAGGTAACTCGTTTGTTTCGCATGCAGTTGAAAATATACCACCTATATCCCAAGTGTTGGAAGCTCAATCATTTGTTTCGCATAGATTTGAAGCTAAACCTTCTACATCGCATTGATTTGAATCTGAATGAAGTGTTTCGCATGGATTTGAAGCTAATCCTTCTACATCGCATTGATTTGAAGCTAAATCATGTGTTTCCCTTGGATTTGAAGCTGAATCGTTTTTTTCGCATGCAGTTGAATCTATATCATTTATATCGCAAGTATCTGAAGCTAAATTATTTGTTTCTCATGGATTTGAAGCTAAACCTTCTACATCCCATGGATTTGAAGCTAAATCATGTGTTTGGCATGGATTTGAAGCTAAACCTTCTACATCGCATTGAGTTGCATCTGAATCATGTGTTTCGCATGGATTTGAAGCTAACTCGTTTGTGTCGCATGCAGTTGAAGGTAAATCATGTATATCACAAGTATTTGAATCTAAACCATTTCTTCCGCATGTATGTGAAGCTAAATCATGTGTTTACCATGACAATGAACCTAAATCATGTGTTGTCCATGGATTTGAAGCTTAATCATGTGTTTTGCATGGATTTGAAGCTAACTTGATTGTATCCTCTGCATTTGAAGTTACTTCATTTATATCGCAAGTATTTGAAGCTAAATCATATGTGTTTCTCATGGATTTGAAGCTAATCCCTCTACTTCGCATTGATTTAAAGCTAAATCATTTGTTTCGCATGGAATTGAAGCTACCTCGTTTGTTCCTCCAGATTTTGAAGCTATATCTCTTATATCGCAAGTATCTGAAGCTAAATCATTTGTTTCTCATGGATTTGAAGCTAAACCTTCTACATCCCATGGATTTGAAGCTAAATCATGTGTTTGTTTGGCTTGGATTTGAAGCTAAACCTTCTACATCGCATTGATTTGCATCTGAATTTATGTGTTTCGCATGGATTTGAAGCTAACTCGTTTGTTTCGCATGCAGTTGGAGCTATATCATGTATATGACAAGTATTAGAAGCTAAACCATTTGTTTCGCATGTATGTGAAGCTAAATCATGTGTTTACCATGGCAATGAACCTAAATCATGTGATGCCCATGGATTTGAAGCTAAATCATATGTGTTTCGCTTGGATTTGAAGCTAAACCTTCTACATCGTATTGATTTGAATCTAAATCATGTGTTTCGCATGGAATTGTAGCTACCTCGTTTGTTGCTCCAGCTTTTGAAGCTATATCACTTATATCGCAAGTATTTGAAGCTAAATCATATGCGTCGCATGGATTTGAAGCTGATCCTTCTACATCGCATTGATTTGAAGAGAAATCATGTGTTTCGCATGGATTTGAAGCTAACTCGTTTGTTTCGCATGCATTTGAAGATGTATCCCTCATATTCGCAAGTATTTGAAGCTAAAACTTTCGTTTCGCATTGATTTGAAACTAAATCATGTGTTTCGCGTGGACTTGAAGCTAACTCGTTGGTTTCGCATGCAGTTGAAGCTAAATCATGTCTTTCACAAGTATTTGAAGATAAACCATTTGAATCGCATTGATTTGAACCTGAGCCTTCTACTTCGCACTGATTTGCAGCTAAATAATGTATTCCACATGGATTTGAAGCTAAACCTTCTACATCCCATGGATTTGAAGCTAAATCATGTGTTTGGCATGGATTTGAAGCTAAATCATGTGTTTGGCATGGATTTGAATCTAGCTCGTTTGTTTCTCATGCAGTTGAAGCTAAATCATGTATTTACAAGTATTTGAAGATAAACCATTTGAAGCGCAATGATTTGAACCTGAGTCTTCTACTTCGCACTGATTTGAAGCTAAATCATTCGTTTCGCATGGATTTGGAGCTAAGCCTTCTACGTCGCATTGATTTGCATCTAAATCATGTGTTTCGCATGGATTTGAATCTGACTCGTTCGTTTTTCCAGCTTTTGAACCTACTTCATTTATATCGCAAGTATTTGAAGCAAACTCGTTTGTTTCGCATACATTTGAAGCTGTATCCCTTACATTCGCAAGTATTTGACGCTAAATCATTCGTTTCGCATGGATTTGAAGCTAAGCCCTCTACTTCGCATTGATTTGAAGCTAAATCATGTGTTTCTCATGGATTTGAAGCTAACTCGTCTGTTTGGCCTGCATTTGAATCTTTATCACTCATATCGTAAGTACTTGATGCTAAATCGTTTGTTTCGCATAGATTTGAAGCCATCCTGCTACTTCGCGTTGATTTGGAGCTAAATCATGTGTTTCGCATTGATTTGAAGCTAACTCGTTTGTTTCGCCTGCATTTCAAGCTATATCATTTTTTCGCAAGTATTTGAAGCTAAATCATTCGTTTCGCATGGATTCGAAGCTAACTCTTTTGTTTCGCCTGCATTTGAAGCTATATCACTAATATCGAGAGTATTTGAAGCGAATCCATTTGTTTCGCATGGATTTGAAGCCAAGCCTTCTACTTCGCATTCATTTGAAGCTAAATCATGTGTCTCGCATAGTTTTTGCAGCATACTCGTTTCATTCGCCTGCATTTGAAGCTATATCACTTATATCGCAAGTATCTGATGCTAAATCGTTCGTTTTGCATGGATTTGAAGCTAAACCTTCTAAGTCGCATTGATTTACAGCTACATCATGTGTATCGCATGGATTTGAAGCTTTCTCGTTTGTTTCACATGCATTTGAAGCTGTATCCCTTATATTCGCAAGTATTTGAAGCTAAATCATTCGTTTCGCATGGATTTGGAGCTAAGCCTTCTACGTCGCATTGATTTGCATCTAAATCATGTGTTTCGCATGGATTTGAAGCTAAACCTTCTACATCCCATGGATTTGAAGCTAAACCTTCTACATCCCATGGATTTGAAGCTAAATCATGTGTTTGGCATGGATTTGAATCTAAACCTTCTACATTGCATTGATTTGCAGCTGAATCATGTGTTTCGCATGGATTTGAATCTAACTCGTTCGTTTCGCCTGCATTTGAAACTATATCACTTATATCGCAAGTATTTGAAGCTAAATCATGTGTTTCGCTTGGATTTGGAGCTAACTCGTTTGCTTCGAATGCATTTGAAGCTAAATCATGTATATCACAAGTATTTGAAGCTAAACCATGTGTATCGCATGGATTTGAAGCACTGCCTTCTACTTCGCATTGATGTGACGTTAAATATTGTGTTTCGAATGGATTTGAAGCTAACTCGTTTGTTTCGCATGCAGTTGAAACTAAATCATGTATATCACAAGTATTTGCAGCTAAACAATTGATTCGCATGGATTTGAAGCTAAGCCTTCTACTTGGCATTGAATTGAAGCTAAATCGTGTGTTTTCATGGATTTGAAGCTAACTCGTTTGTTTCCCCTGCATTTGAAGCAATATCACTTATACCGCAAGTTCCTGTGCTAAAGCAATTGTGTGGATTTGAAGGTAACTCGTTTGTTTCGCATGCAGTTGAAGTTAAATCATGTCTTTTACAAGTATTTGAAGATGAACCATTAGAATCGCATGGCTTTGAACCTGAGCCTTCTATTTCGCACTGATTTGCACCTCAATAATGTGTCTCGCATGGATTTGAAGCTAAACCTTCTACATCCCTTGGATATGTAGCTAAATCATGTGTTTGGCATGGATTTGAAGCTAAACCTTCTACATCGCCTTGATTTGCAGCTGAACCATGTGTTTCGCATGGATTTGAATCTAAGCCTTCTACATCGTATTGATTTGAAGCTAAATCATGTGTTTCGCATGGATTTGAAGCTAACTTGTTTGTTTCCCCTGCATTTGAAGCTATATCACTTATATCGCAAGTATCTGAATCTAAATCAATTGTTTCTCATGTATTTGAAGCAAAGCCTTCTACTTCTCATTGATTTGAATATAAATCATGCGTTTCGCATGGATTTGAAGCTATCTCGTTCGTTCCTCTTGCATTTGAAGCTATACCACTTATATCGCAAGTATCTGAAGCTAAATCATTCTTTTCGCATGGATTTGAAGCTAAACCTTCTACATCGCACTGATTTTCAGCTCAATAATGTGTTTTGCATGGATTTGAAGCTAACTCGTTTGTTTCCCCGAACATTTGGAGCTATATCACTTATATAACAAGTATCTGATGCTAAATCATTTGTTTCGCATGGATTTGAAACTAAGCCTTCTACTTCGCATTGATTTGAAGCTAAATCATTTGTTTGGCATGGATTTGAAGCTAAACCTTCTACATCGAGTGGATTTGAAGCTAAACCTTCTACATCGCATTGATTTGCAGCTAAATCATGTGTTTCGCATGGATTTGATGCTATCTCGTTTGTTTCGCCTCCATTTGAAACTATATCACTTACATCGCAAGTATCTGAAGCTAAATCATTTGTTCCGCATGGATTTGATGCTAAACCTACTACATAGCATTGATTTGAAGCTGAATCATTTGTTTTGCATCGATTTGAAGCTAACTCGTTTGTTTCGCCTGCATTGAAGCTATATCACTTATATCGCAATTATCGGAAGCTAAATCATTTCCTTCGCACGGATTTGAAGTTAAACCTTTTACTTCGAATTGATTTGAAGCTAAATCATGTGTTTCGCTTGGAGTTTAAGCTAACACGTTTGTTTCACATGCAGTTGAAGCTAAATCACGTATATCACAAGTATTTGGAGCTGAACCATTCGTTTCGCATCAATATTAAGCTAAACCATGTGTTTCGCATGATTTTGAATCTAAATCATGTTTTTCACAAGTATTTGAAGCCGAACCATTAGATTCGCATGGATTTGAAGCTACCCCTTCTACTTCGCATTAATTTGAAGCTAAATCATGTGTTTCGCTTGGACTCGAAGATAACTCGCTTGTTTCGCATGCATTTGAAGCTCTACCAATTATACTGCAAGTATTTGAAGCTAAATCATTCGCTTCGCATGGATTTGAAGGTAACTCGTTTGTTTCGCACGCAGTTGAAGCTATACCACCTATATCCCAAGTGTTTGAAGCTCAATCATTTGTTTCGCATGGATTTGAAGCTAAACCTTCTACATCGCATTGATTTGAAGCTAAATCATGCGTTTCGCATGGATTTGAAGCTAACTCGTTTGTTTCGCATGCAGTTGTATCCTAAATAATGTATATCACAAGTATTTGTAGCCAAATCATTTGTTTCGCATGGATTTGAAGCTAAGCCTTCTACTTCGCATTAATTGGAAGCTAAATCACGTGTTTTGCATGGATTTGAAGCTGAACCTTCTACATCGCATTGATTTGCAAATGAATCATGTGTTTCGCATGGATTTGAAGCTAACTCGTTCGTTTCGCCTGTATTTGAATCTATATCACTTATATCGCAACTATTTGAAGCTAAATCATGTGTTTCGCTTGGATTTGAAGCTAAACCTTCTACATCGCATTCATTTGAACCAATTCATGTGTTTCGCGTGGATTTGAAGGTAACTCGTTTGTTTCGCATGCAGTTGAAGCTATATCACCTTTATCCCAAGTGTTTGAAGCTCAATCATTTGTTTCACATGGATTTGAAGCTAAACCTTCTACATCGTATTGATTTGAAGCTAAATCATGTGTTTTGCATGGATTTGAAGCTAACTTGTTTGTTTCCCCTGCATTTGAAGCTATATCACTTATATCGCAAGTATCTGAATCTAAATCAATTGTTTCTCATGTATTTGAAGCAATGGCTTCTACTTCTCATTTATTTGAAGATAAATCATGTGTTTCGCATGGATTTGAAGCTATCTCGTTCGTTCCTCTTGCATTTGAAGCTATACCACTTATATCGCAAGTATCTGAAGCTAAAACATTTTTTTCGCATGGATTTGAATCTAAACATTCTTCATCGCACTGATTTGCAGCTTAATAATGTGTTTTGCATGGATTTGAAGCTCACTCGTTTGATACCCCTACATTTGGAGCTATATCACTTATATAACAAGTATCTGATGCTAAATCATTTGTTTCGCATGGATTTGGAGCTAAACATTCCACATCGCATTGATTTCCAGCTAAATCATGTGTTTTGCATGGTTTTGAAGCTAACTTGATTGTATCCTCTGCATTTGAAGTTACTTCATTTATATCGCAAGTATTTGAAGCCAAACCATATTTGTTTCGCATGGATTTGAAGCTAAGTCTTCTACTTCGTATTGATTTGAAGCTAAATCGTGTGTTTCACATTGATTTGAAGCTAACTCGTTTGTTTTGCATGCAGTTTGTAGCTAAATAATGTATATTACAAGTATTTGTAGCTAAACCATTTGTTTTGCTCGGATTTGAAGCTAAGCCTTCTACTTCGCATTGATTTGAAGCTAAATCATATGTTTCGCATGGAATTGAAGCTACCTCGTTTGTTCCTCCAGCTTTTGAAGGTATATCACTTATATCGCAAGTATTTGAAGCTTAATAATATGTGTCGCATGGATTTGAAGCTAAACTTTCTACATCGCATTGATTTGAAGCTAACTCGTTTGTTTCGCATGCAGTTGAAGCGAAATCATGTCTTTCACAAGTATTTGAAGATGAACCATTTGAATCGCATCGATTTGAACCTGAGCCTTCTACTTCGCACTGATTTGCAGCTAAATAATGTTTTCCGCATGGATTTGAAGCTAAACCTTCTACATCCCATGGATTTGAAGCTAAATCATGTGTTTGGCATGGATTTGAAGCTAAACCTTCTACATCGCATTGACTTGAAGCTAAATCATGTGTTTCGCATTGATTTGAAGCTACCTCGTTTGTTCCTCCAGCTTTTGAGGCTATATCAATTATATCGCAAGTATGTGAAGCTAAATCATTTGTTTCTCATGGATTTGAAGCTAAACCTTCTACATCCCATGGATTTGAAGCTAAATCATATGTGTCGCATGGATTTGAAGCTGAACCTTCTACATCGCATTGATTTGAAGCTAAATCTTGTGTATCGCATGGATTTGAAGCTAAACCTTCTACATCGCATTGATTTGAAGCTAAATCATGTGTTTCGCATGGATTTGAAGCTAACTCGTTCCTTTCGTATGCAGTTGTAGCTAGATAATGTATATCACAAGTATTTGAAGCTAAACCATTTGTTTCGCATAGATTTGAAGCAAAGCCTTCTACTTCGCATTAATAGGAAGCTAAATCACGTGTTTTGCATGGATTTGAAGGTAAACCTTCTACATCGCATTGATTTGAAGCTAAATCATGTGTTTCGCATGGATTTGAAGCTAGCTCGTTTGTTTAGCATGCAGTTGGAGCTATATCATGTATACGACAAGTATTTGAAGCTAAACCATTTGTTTCGCATGTATGTGAAGCTAAATCATGTGTTTACCATGACAATGAACCTAAATCATGTGTTGACCATGGATTTGAAGCTTAATCATGTGTTTTGCATGGATTTGAATCTAACTTGATTGTATCCTCAGCATTTGAAGTTACTTCATTTATATCGCAAGTATTTGAAGCTAAATCATATGTGTTTCGCTTGGATTTGAAGCTAAACCTTCTACATCGCATTGATTTGAAGCTAAATCATGTGTTTCGCATGGATTTGAAGCTAAACCTTCTACATCGCATTGATTTGAAGCTAAATCATGTGTTTCGCGTGGATTTGAAGGTAACTCGTTTGTTTTGCATGCAGTTGAAGCTATATCACTTATATCGCAAGTATCTGAAGCTAAATCATTTGTTTCTCATGGATTTGAAGCTAAACCTCCTACATCCCATGGATTTGAAGCTAAATCAAGTGTTTGGCATGGATTTGAGGCTAAACCTTCTACATCGCAATGATTCGCAGCTGAATCATGTGTTTCGCATGGATTTGAAGCTAACTCGTTTGTGTCGCATGCAGTTGAAGCTAAATCATGTATATTTCAAGTATTTGTATCTAAACCATTTGATTCGCATGGGATTTGATGCTAAGCCTTCTACTTCACACTGATTTAAGCTAAATCATGTGTTTCGCATGGATTTGAGGCTAACTCGTTTGTTTCGCATGCAGTTGTAGCTAGATAATGTATATCACAAATATTTGTAGCTAAACCATTTGATTCGCATGGATTTGAAGATAAGTCTTCTACTTCGCATTGATTTGAAGCTAAATCATTTGTTTCGCATGGATTAGAAGCTGAACCTTCTACATCGCATTGATTTGAAGCTAAATCATGTGTTTCGCGTTGATTTGAAGGTAACTCGTTTGTTTCGCATGCACTTGAAGCTATATCACCTATATCCCAAGTGTTTGAAACACAATCATTTGTTTCGCATGGATTTGAAACTAAACCTTCTACATCGCATTGATTTGAAGCTAAATCGTGTGTTTCGCATGGATTTGAAGCTAAGCTTTCTACTTCGCACTGTTTAGAAGCTTAATCATGTGTTTTGCATGGATTTGAAGCTATCTCATTTGTTTCAACTGCAGTTGAATCTATATCACTTATATCACAAGTTTTTGAAGCATAACCATTTGTTCCGCATGGATTTGAAGCTACGCCTTCTACTTCGCATTGATTTGAAGCTAAATCATCTGTTTCTCGTGGATTTGAAGCTAACACGTTTGTTTCACATGCAGTTGAATCTAAATCATGTATTTCACAAGAATCTGAAGCCGAACTATTAGATTCGCATCGATTTGAAGCTGAGCCTTCTACTTCGCACTGATTTCAAGCTAAATCATGTGTCTCGCTGGGATTTGAAGCAAAGCCTTCTACTTCGAATTTTTTTTGAAGCTAAATCATGTATTTCGCATGGATCTGAAGCTAACTCGTTTGTTTCGCCTGCATTTCAAGCTATATTTGATGCTAAATCATTCGTTTCGCATGGATTTGAAGCTAAGCCTTCTACTTCGCATTGATTTGAAGCTAATTCATATGTTTCGCATAGAATTGAAGCTACCTCGTTTGTTCCTCCTGTTTTTGAAGCTATATCACTTATATCGCAAGTATTTGAAGCTGAATCATATGTGTCGCATGGATTTGAAGCTGAACCTTATACATCGAATTGATTTGAAGCTAAATCTTGTGTATCGCATGGATTTGAATCTAAACCTTCTACATCGCATTGATTTGAAGCTAAATCATGTGTTTCGCATGGATTTGAAGCTAACTTGTTTGTTTCGCATGCAGTTGTAGCTAAATAATGTATATCACAAGTAATTGTAGCTAAACCATTTGTTTCGCATGGATTTGAAGCTAAGCCTTCTACTTCGCATTGATTTGAAGCTAAATCATTTGTTTCGCATGGATTTGAAGCTAAACCTTCTACATCGCATTGATTTGAAGCTAAATCATGTGTTTCGCGAGGATTTGAAGGTAACTCGTATGTTTCGCATGCAGTTGTAGCTAAATATTGTATATCACAAGTATTTGTAACTAAACCATTTGTTTCGCATGGATTTGAAGCTAAGCCTTCTACTTCGCATTGATTTGAAGCTAAATCATATGTTTCGCATAGAATTGAAGCTACCTCGTTTGTTCCTCCTGCTTTTGAAGCTATATCACTTATATCGCAAGTATTTGAAGCTAAATCATTTGTGTCGCATGGATTTGAAGCTGAACCTTCTACATCGAATTGATTTGAAGCTAAATCTTGTGTATCGCATGGATTTGAAGCTAAACCTTCTACATCGCATTGATTTGAAGCTAAATCATGTGTTTCGCATGGATTTGAAGCTAACTTGTTTGTTTCGCATGCAGTTGTAGCTAAATAATGTATATCACCATTATTTGTAGCTAAACCATTTGTTTCGCATGGATTTGAACCTAAGCCTTGTACTTCGCATTGATTTGAAGCTAAATCATTTGTTTCGCATGGATTTGAAGCTAAACCTTCTACATCGCATTGATTTGCAAATGAATCATGTGTTTCTCATGGATTTGAAGCTAACTCGTTCGTTTCGCCTGTATTTGAATCTATATCACTTATATCGCAAGTATTTGAAGCTAAATCATGTGTTTCGTATTGATTTGAAGCTAAATCATTTGTTTCGCATAGAACTGAAGCTACCTCGTTTGTTTCCCCTGCTTTTGAAGCTATATCACTTATATCGCAAGTATTTCAAGCTAAATCATATGTGTCGCATGGACTTGAAGCTGAACTTTCTACATCGAATTGATTTGAAGCTAAATCCTGAGTATAGTATGGATTTGAGGCTAAACCACTATACTATATAATGAAGCTATATCACTTATATCGCAAGTATTTGAAGCTAACTCGTTTGTTTCGCCTGGATGTGAAGCTATCTCACTTATATTCGCAAGTATTTGATGCTAAATCATTCGTTTCGCATGGATTTGAAGCTAACCCTTTTACTTCGCATTGATTTGAAGTTAAATCATGCGTTTCCCTTGGATTTGAAGCTGAATCATTTTTTTCGCATGCAGTTGAATCTATATCACTTATATCACAAGTATCTGAAGCTAAATCATTTGTTTCGCATGGATTTGAATCTAAACCTTCTACATCGCATTGATTTGAAGCTAAATCGTGTGTTTCGCATGGATTTGAAGCTAAGCCTTCTACTTCGCACTGATTTGAAGCTAGATCATGTGTCTCGTTTGGATTTGAAGCAAAGCCTTCTACTTCGAATTGATTTGAAGCTAAATCATGTATTTCGCATGGATCTGAAGCTAACTCGTTTGTTTCGCCTGCATTTGAAGCTAAACGATTTGTATCGCAAGAAATTTGAAGATAAGCCTTCTACTTCGCATTGATTTGAAGCTAAATCATGTGTTTCCCTTGGATATCTAGCTAAATCATGTGTTTCGCACGGATGTGAAGCTAACACGTTTGTTTTGTCTGCATTTGAAGCTGTTTCATATATATCGCAAGTATTTGAAGCTTTCTCGTTTGTTTCGCATGCATTTGAAGCTGTATCCCTTATATTCGCAAGTATTTGAAGCTAAATCATGCGTTTCGCATGGATTTGAAGCTAAACCTTCTACATCGCATTGATTTGAAGCTAAATCTTGTGTATCGCATGGATTTAAAGCTAAACCTTCTACATCGCATTGATTTGAAGCTAAATCACGTGTTTCGCATGGACTTGAAGCTAGCTCGTTTGTTTCGCATGCAGTTTAAGCTAAATCATGTCTTTCACAAGTATTTGAAGATGAACCATTTGAATCGCATTGATTTGAACATGAGTCTACTACTTCGCACTGATTTGCAGCTAAATAATGTGTTTCGCATGGAATTGAAGCTACCTCGTTTGTTCCTCCTGCTTTTGAAGCTATATCACTTATATCGCAAGTATTTGAAGCTAAATCATATGTGTCGCATGGATTTGAAGCTGAACATTCTAGATCGCATTGATTTGAAGCTAAATCTTGTGTATCGCATGGATTTGAAGCTAAACCTTCTACATCGCATTGATTTGAAGCCAAATCGTGTGTTTAAAAATCGTGATTAAAACTCCTTTGTTTCGCATGCAGTTGTAGCTAAATAATGTATATCACAAGTATTTGTAGCTAAACCATTTGTTTGGCATGGATTTGTAGCTAAGCCTTCTACTTCGCATTGATTTGCAGCTAAATCATGTGTTTCGCATGGATTTGAAGCTAACTCGTTCGTTGCGCATGCAGTTAAATCTAAATAATGTATATCACAAGTATTTGAAGCTAAACCATTCGTTTCGCATGGATTTGAAGCTAACCCTTTTACTTCGCATTGATTTGAAGTTAAATCATGCGTTTCCCTTGGATTTGAAGCTGAATCGTTTTTTTCGCCTGCATATTGAATCTATATGACTTATATCGCAAGTTTTTGAAGCATAACCATATGTTCCGCGCGGAGTTGAAGCTACGCCTTCTACTTCGCATTGATTTGAAGCTAAATCATCTGTTTCGCTTGGATTTGAAGCTAACACGTTTGTTTCACATGCAGTTGAAGTTAAATCATGTATTTCACAAGAATTTGAAGCCGGACTATTAGATTTGCATCGATTTGAAGCTGAACCTTCTACATCGCATTGATTTGAAGCTAAATCTTGTGTATCGCATGGATTTGAAGCTAAACCTTCTACATCGCATTGATTTGAAGCTAAATCATGTGTTTCGCATGGATTTGAAGCTAACTCGTTCCTTTCGTATGCAGTTGTAGCTAGATAATGTATATCACAAGTATTTGAAGCTAAACCATTCGTTTCGCATAGATTTGAAGCAAAGCCTTCTACTTCGCATTAATAGGAAGCTAAATCACGTGTTTTGCATGGATTTGAAGGTAAACCTTCTACATCGCATTGATTTGAAGCTAAATCATGTGTTTCGCATGGATTTGAAGCTAGCTCGTTTGTTTAGCATGCAGTTGGAGCTATATCATGTATACGACAAGTATTTGAAGCTAAACCATTTGTTTCGCATGTATGTGAAGCTAAATCATGTGTTTACCATGACAATGAACCTAAATCATGTGTTGACCATGGATTTGAAGCTTAATCATGTGTTTTGCATGGATTTGAATCTAACTTGATTGTATCCTCAGCATTTGAAGTTACTTCATTTATATCGCAAGTATTTGAAGCTAAATCATATGTGTTTCGCTTGGATTTGAATCTAAACCTTCTACATCGCATTGATTTGAAGCTAAATCATGTGTTTCGCATGGATTTGAAGCTAAACCTTCTACATCGCATTGATTTGAAGCTAAATCATGTGTTTCGCGTGGATTTGAAGGTAACTCGTTTGTTTTGCATGCAGTTGAAGCTATATCACTTATATCGCAAGTAACTGAAGCTAAATCATTTGTTTCTCATGGATTTGAAGCTAAACCTCCTACATCCCATGGATTTGAAGCTAAATCAAGTGTTTGGCATGGATTTGAGGCTAAACCTTCTACATCGCAATGATTCGCAGCTGAATCATGTGTTTCGCATGGATTTGAAGCTAACTCGTTTGTGTCGCATGCAGTTGAAGCTAAATCATGTATATTTCAAGTATTTGTATCTAAACCATTTGATTCGCATGGGATTTGATGCTAAGCCTTCTACTTCACACTGATTTAAGCTAAATCATGTGTTTCGCATGGATTTGAGGCTAACTCGTTTGTTTCGCATGCAGTTGTAGCTAGATAATGTATATCACAAATATTTGTAGCTAAACCATTTGATTCGCATGGATTTGAAGATAAGTCTTCTACTTCGCATTGATTTGAAGCTAAATCATTTGTTTCGCATGGATTAGAAGCTGAACCTTCTACATCGCATTGATTTGAAGCTAAATCATGTGTTTCGCGTTGATTTGAAGGTAACTCGTTTGTTTCGCATGCACTTGAAGCTATATCACCTATATCCCAAGTGTTTGAAACACAATCATTTGTTTCGCATGGATTTGAATCTAAACCTTCTACATCGCATTGATTTGAAGCTAAATCGTGTGTTTCGCATGGATTTGAAGCTAAGCTTTCTACTTCGCACTGTTTAGAAGCTTAATCATGTGTTTTGCATGGATTTGAAGCTATCTCATTTGTTTCAACTGCAGTTGAATCTATATCACTTATATCACAAGTTTTTGAAGCATAACCATTTGTTCCGCATGGATTTGAAGCTACGCCTTCTACTTCGCATTGATTTGAAGCTAAATCATCTGTTTCTCGTGGATTTGAAGCTAACACGTTTGTTTCACATGCAGTTGAATCTAAATCATGTATTTCACAAGAATCTGAAGCCGAACTATTAGATTCGCATCGATTTGAAGCTGAGCCTTCTACTTCGCACTGATTTCAAGCTAAATCATGTGTCTCGCTGGGATTTGAAGCAAAGCCTTCTACTTCGAATTTTTTTCGAAGCTAAATCATGTATTTCGCATGGATCTGAAGCTAACTCGTTTGTTTCGCCTGCATTTCAAGCTATATTTGATGCTAAATCATTCGTTTCGCATGGATTTGAAGCTAAGCCTTCTACTTCGCATTGATTTGAAGCTAATTCATATGTTTCGCATAGAATTGAAGCTACCTCGTTTGTTCCTCCTGCTTTTGAAGCTATATCACTTATATCGCAAGTATTTGAAGCTAAATCATTTGTGTCGCATGGATTTGAAGCTGAACCTTCTACATCGAATTGATTTGAAGCTAAATCTTGTGTATCGCATGGATTTGAAGCTAAACCTTCTACATCGCATTGATTTGAAGCTAAATCATGTGTTTCTCATGGATTTGAAGCTAACTCGTTCGTTTCGCCTGTATTTGAATCTATATCACTTATATCGCAAGTATTTGAAGCTAAATCATGTGTTTCGCATTGATTTGAAGCTAAATCATTTGTTTCGCATAGAACTGAAGCTACCTCGTTTGTTTCCCCTGCTTTTGAAGCTATATCACTTATATCGCAAGTATTTCAAGCTAAATCATATGTGTCGCATGGACTTGAAGCTGAACTTTCTACGTCGAATTGATTTGAAGCTAAATCCTGAGTATAGTATGGATTTGAGGCTAAACCACTATACTATATAATGAAGCTATATCACTTATATCGCAAGTATTTGAAGCTAACTCGTTTGTTTCGCCTGGATGTGAAGCTATCTCACTTATATTCGCAAGTATTTGATACTAAATCATTCGTTTCGCATGGATTTGAAGCTAACCCTTTTACTTCGCATTGATTTGAAGTTAAATCATGCGTTTCCCTTGGATTTGAAGCTGAATCATTTTTTTCGCATGCAGTTGAATCTATATCACTTATATCACAAGTATCTGAAGCTAAATCATTTGTTTCGCATGGATTTGAATCTAAACCTTCTACATCGCATTGATTTGAAGCTAAATCGTGTGTTTCGCATGGATTTGAAGCTAAGCCTTCTACTTCGCACTGATTTGAAGCTAAATCATGTGTCTCGTTTGGATTTGAAGCAAAGCCTTCTACTTCGAATTGATTTGAAGCTAAATCATGTATTTCGCATGGATCTGAAGCTAACTCGTTTGTTTCGCCTGCGTTTGAAGCTAAACGATTTGTATCGCAAGAAATTTGAAGATAAGCCTTCTACTTCGAATTGATTTGAAGCTAAATCATGTGTTTCCCTTGGATATCTAGCTAAATCATGTGTTTCGCACGGATGTGAAGCTAACACGTTTGTTTTGTCTGCATTTGAAGCTGTTTCATATATATCGCAAGTATTTGAAGCTTTCTCGTTTGTTTCGCATGCATTTGAAGCTGTATCCCTTATATTCGCAAGTATTTGAAGCTAAATCATGCGTTTCGCATGGATTTGAAGCTAAACCTTCTACATCGCATTGATTTGAAGCTAAATCTTGTGTATCGCATGGATTTAAAGCTAAACCTTCTACATCGCATTGATTTGAAGCTAAATCACGTGTTTCGCATGGACTTGAAGCTAGCTCGTTTGTTTCGCATGCAGTTTAAGCTAAATCATGTCTTTCACAAGTATTTGAAGATGAACCATTTGAATCGCATTGATTTGAACATGAGTCTACTACTTCGCACTGATTTGCAGCTAAATAATGTGTTTCGCATGGAATTGAAGCTACCTCGTTTGTTCCTCCTGCTTTTGAAGCTATATCACTTATATCGCAAGTATTTGAAGCTAAATCATATGCGTCGCATGGATTTGAAGCTGAACCTTCTACATCGCATTGATTTGAAGCTAAATCTTGTGTATCGCATGGATTCGAAGCTAAACCTTCTACATCGCATTGATTTGAAGCTAAATCATGTGTTTCGCGTGGATTTGAAGGTAACTCGTTTGTTTCGCATGCAGTTGAATCTATATCACCTTTATCCCAAGTGTTTGAAACTCAATCATTTGTATCGCATGGATTTAAAGCTAAACCTTCTACATCGCATTGATTTGAAGCTAACTCATGTGTTTCGCGTGGATTTGAAGGTAACTCGTTTGTTTCGCATGCAGTTGAAAATATACCACCTATATCCCAAGTGTTGGAAGCTCAATCATTTGTTTCGCATAGATTTGAAGCTAAACCTTCTACATCGCATTGATTTGAATCTGAATGAAGTGTTTCGCATGGATTTGAAGCTAATCCTTCTACATCGCATTGATTTGAAGCTAAATCATGTGTTTCCCATGGATTTGAAGCTGAATCGTTTTTTTCGCATGCAGTTGAATCTATATCATTTATATCGCAAGTATCTGAAGCTAAATTATTTGTTTCTCATGGATTTGAAGCTAAACCTTCTACATCCCATGGATTTGAAGCTAAATCATGTGTTTGGCATGGATTTGAAGCTAAACCTTCTACATCGCATTGATTTGAAGCTAAATCATGTGTTTCTCATGGATTTGAAGCTAACTCGTTCGTTTCGCCTGTATTTGAATCTATATCACTTATATCGCAAGTATTTGAAGCTAAATCATGTGTTTCGCATTGATTTGAAGCTAAATCATTTGTTTCGCATAGAACTGAAGCTACCTCGTTTGTTTCCCCTGCTTTTGAAGCTATATCACTTATATCGCAAGTATTTCAAGCTAAATCATATGTGTCGCATGGACTTGAAGCTGAACTTTCTACGTCGAATTGATTTGAAGCTAAATCCTGAGTATAGTATGGATTTGAGGCTAAACCACTATACTATATAATGAAGCTATATCACTTATATCGCAAGTATTTGAAGCTAACTCGTTTGTTTCGCCTGGATGTGAAGCTATCTCACTTATATTCGCAAGTATTTGATACTAAATCATTCGTTTCGCATGGATTTGAAGCTAACCCTTTTACTTCGCATTGATTTGAAGTTAAATCATGCGTTTCCCTTGGATTTGAAGCTGAATCATTTTTTTCGCATGCAGTTGAATCTATATCACTTATATCACAAGTATCTGAAGCTAAATCATTTGTTTCGCATGGATTTGAATCTAAACCTTCTACATCGCATTGATTTGAAGCTAAATCGTGTGTTTCGCATGGATTTGAAGCTAAGCCTTCTACTTCGCACTGATTTGAAGCTAAATCATGTGTCTCGTTTGGATTTGAAGCAAAGCCTTCTACTTCGAATTGATTTGAAGCTAAATCATGTATTTCGCATGGATCTGAAGCTAACTCGTTTGTTTCGCCTGCGTTTGAAGCTAAACGATTTGTATCGCAAGAAATTTGAAGATAAGCCTTCTACTTCGAATTGATTTGAAGCTAAATCATGTGTTTCCCTTGGATATCTAGCTAAATCATGTGTTTCGCACGGATGTGAAGCTAACACGTTTGTTTTGTCTGCATTTGAAGCTGTTTCATATATATCGCAAGTATTTGAAGCTTTCTCGTTTGTTTCGCATGCATTTGAAGCTGTATCCCTTATATTCGCAAGTATTTGAAGCTAAATCATGCGTTTCGCATGGATTTGAAGCTAAACCTTCTACATCGCATTGATTTGAAGCTAAATCTTGTGTATCGCATGGATTTAAAGCTAAACCTTCTACATCGCATTGATTTGAAGCTAAATCACGTGTTTCGCATGGACTTGAAGCTAGCTCGTTTGTTTCGCATGCAGTTTAAGCTAAATCATGTCTTTCACAAGTATTTGAAGATGAACCATTTGAATCGCATTGATTTGAACATGAGTCTACTACTTCGCACTGATTTGCAGCTAAATAATGTGTTTCGCATGGAATTGAAGCTACCTCGTTTGTTCCTCCTGCTTTTGAAGCTATATCACTTATATCGCAAGTATTTGAAGCTAAATCATATGCGTCGCATGGATTTGAAGCTGAACCTTCTACATCGCATTGATTTGAAGCTAAATCTTGTGTATCGCATGGATTCGAAGCTAAACCTTCTACATCGCATTGATTTGAAGCTAAATCATGTGTTTCGCGTGGATTTGAAGGTAACTCGTTTGTTTCGCATGCAGTTGAATCTATATCACCTTTATCCCAAGTGTTTGAAACTCAATCATTTGTATCGCATGGATTTAAAGCTAAACCTTCTACATCGCATTGATTTGAAGCTAACTCATGTGTTTCGCGTGGATTTGAAGGTAACTCGTTTGTTTCGCATGCAGTTGAAAATATACCACCTATATCCCAAGTGTTGGAAGCTCAATCATTTGTTTCGCATAGATTTGAAGCTAAACCTTCTACATCGCATTGATTTGAATCTGAATGAAGTGTTTCGCATGGATTTGAAGCTAATCCTTCTACATCGCATTGATTTGAAGCTAAATCATGTGTTTCCCTTGGATTTGAAGCTGAATCGTTTTTTTCGCATGCAGTTGAATCTATATCATTTATATCGCAAGTATCTGAAGCTAAATTATTTGTTTCTCATGGATTTGAAGCTAAACCTTCTACATCCCATGGATTTGAAGCTAAATCATGTGTTTGGCATGGATTTGAAGCTAAACCTTCTACATCGCATTGAGTTGCATCTGAATCATGTGTTTCGCATGGATTTGAAGCTAACTCGTTTGTGTCGCATGCAGTTGAAGGTAAATCATGTATATCACAAGTATTTGAATCTAAACCATTTCTTCCGCATGTATGTGAAGCTAAATCATGTGTTTACCATGACAATGAACCTAAATCATGTGTTGTCCATGGATTTGAAGCTTAATCATGTGTTTTGCATGGATTTGAAGCTAACTTGATTGTATCCTCTGCATTTGAAGTTACTTCATTTATATCGCAAGTATTTGAAGCTAAATCATATGTGTTTCTCATGGATTTGAAGCTAATCCCTCTACTTCGCATTGATTTAAAGCTAAATCATTTGTTTCGCATGGAATTGAAGCTACCTCGTTTGTTCCTCCAGATTTTGAAGCTATATCTCTTATATCGCAAGTATCTGAAGCTAAATCATTTGTTTCTCATGGATTTGAAGCTAAACCTTCTACATCCCATGGATTTGAAGCTAAATCATGTGTTTGGCTTGGATTTGAAGCTAAACCTTCTACATCGCATTGATTTGCATCTGAATTTATGTGTTTCGCATGGATTTGAAGCTAACTCGTTTGTTTCGCATGCAGTTGGAGCTATATCATGTATATGACAAGTATTAGAAGCTAAACCATTTGTTTCGCATGTATGTGAAGCTAAATCATGTGTTTACCATGGCAATGAACCTAAATCATGTGATGCCCATGGATTTGAAGCTAAATCATATGTGTTTCGCTTGGATTTGAAGCTAAACCTTCTACATCGTATTGATTTGAATCTAAATCATGTGTTTCGCATGGAATTGTAGCTACCTCATTTGTTGCTCCAGCTTTTGAAGCTATATCACTTATATCGCAAGTATTTGAAGCTAAATCATATGCGTCGCATGGATTTGAAGCTGAACCTTCTACATCGCATTGATTTGAAGCTAAATCTTGTGTATCGCATGGATTCGAAGCTAAACCTTCTACATCGCATTGATTTGAAGCTAAATCATTTGTTTCGCATAGAATTGAATCTACCTCGTTTGTTCCTCCTGCTTTTGAAGCTATATCACTTATATCGCAAGTATTTGAAGCTAAATCATATGTGTCGCATGGATTTGAAGCTGAACCTTCTACGTCGCATTGATTTGAAGCTAAATCTTGTGTATCGCATTGATTTGAAGCTAAACCTTCTACATCGCATTGATTTGAAGCTAAATCATTTGTTTCGCATGGATTTGAAGCTAAACCTTCTACATCGCATTGATTTGAAGCTAAATCATTTGTTTCGCATGGATTTGAAGCTAAACCTTCTACATCGCATTGATTTGAAGCTAAATCATGTGTTTCGCTTGAATTTGAAGCTAACTCGTTTGTTTCGCATGCAGTTGTAGGTAAATAATGTATATCACAAGTATTTCTAGCTAAACCATTTGTTTCGCATGGATTTGAAGCTAAGCCTTCTACTTCGCATTGATTTGAAGCTAAATCATTTATTTCGCATGGATTTGAAGCTAAACCTTCTACATCGCATTGATTTTAAGCTAAATCATGTGTTTCGCATGGATTTGAAGGTAACTCGTTTGTGTCGCATGCAGTTGAAGCTAAATCATGTATATCACAAGTATTTGAATCTGAACCATTTGATTCGCATGGGATTTGATGCTAAGCCTTCTACTTCACACTGATTTGATGCTGAATCATGTCTTTCGCATGGATTTGAAGCTAACTCGTTTGTTTCGCATGCAGTTGGAGCTATATCATGTATATGACAAGTATTAGAAGCTAAACCATTTGTTTCGCATGTATGTGAAGCTAAATCATGTGTTTACCATGACAATGAACCTAAATCATGTGATGCCCATGGATTTGAAGCTTAATCATGTGTTTTGCATGGATTTGAATCTATCTTGATGGTATCCTCAGCACTTGAAGTTACTTCATTTATATCGCAAGTATTTGAAGCTAAATCATATGTGTTTCGCATGGATTTGAAGCTGAACCTTCTACATCGCATTGATTTGAAGCTAAATCTTGTGTATCGCATTGATTTGAAGCTAAACCTTCTACATCGCATTGATTTGAAGCTAAATCATTTGTTTCGCATGGATTTGAAGATAACAAGTTTGTTTCGCATGCAGTTGTAGCTAAATAATGTATATCACAAGTGTTTCTAGCTAAACCATTTTTTTCGCATGGATTTGAAGCTAAGCCTTCTACTTCGCATTGATTTGAAGCTCAATCATTTGTTTCGCGTGGATTTGAAGCTAAACCTTCTACATCGCATTGATTTGAAGCTAAATCTTGTGTATCGCATTGATTTGAAGCTAAACCTTCTACATCGCATTGATTTGAAGCTAAACCATTTGTTTCGCATGGATTTGAAGCTAAGCCTTCTACTTCGCATTGATTTGAAGCTAAATCATTTATTTCGCGTGGAATTGAAGCTATCTCGTTTGTTCCTCCTGCTTTTGAAGCTATATCACTTATGTCGCAAGTATTTGAAGCTAAATCATATGTGTCGCATGGATTTGAAGCTAAGCCTTCTACTTCGCATTGATTTGAAGCTAAATCATTTGTTTCGCATGGATTTGAAGCTAAACCATCTACATCGCATTGATTTGAAGCTAAATCACGTGTTTCGCATGGACTTGAAGCTAGCTCGTTTGTTTCGCATGCAGTTTAAGCTAAATCATGTCTTTCACAAGTATTTGAAGATGAACCATTTGAATCGCATTGATTTGAACATGAGTCTACTACTTCGCACTGATTTGCAGCTAAATAATGTGTTTCGCATGGAATTGAAGCTACCTCGTTTGTTCCTCCTGCTTTTGAAGCTATATCACTTATATCGCAAGTATTTGAAGCTAAATCATATGTGTCGCATGGATTTGAAGCTGAACATTCTAGATCGCATTGATTTGAAGCTAAATCTTGTGTATCGCATGGATTTGAAGCTAAACCTTCTACATCGCATTGATTTGAAGCCAAATCGTGTGTTTCGCATGGATTTGATTAAAACTCCTTTGTTTCGCATGCAGTTGTAGCTAAATAATGTATATCACAAGTATTTGTAGCTAAACCATTTGTTTGGCATGGATTTGTAGCTAAGCCTTCTACTTCGCATTGATTTGCAGCTAAATCATGTGTTTCGCATGGATTTGAAGCTAACTCGTTCGTTGCGCATGCAGTTAAATCTAAATAATGTATATCACAAGTATTTGAAGCTAAACCATTTGTTTCGAATAGATTTGAAGCAAAGCCTTCTACTTCGCATTAATAGGAAGCTAAATCACGTGTTTTGCATGGATTTGAAGCTAAACCTTCTACATCGCATTGATTTGATGCTAAATCATGTGTTTCGCATGGATTTGAAGCTAGCTCGTTTGTTTCGCATGCAGTTGAAGCTAAATCATGTCTTTCACAAGTATTTGAAGATGAACCATTTGAATCGCATTGATTTGAACATGAGTCTACTACTTCGCACTGATTTGCAGCTAAATAATGTGTTTCCCATAGAATTGAAGCTTCCTCGTTTGTTCCTCCTGCTTTTGAAGCTATATCACTTATATTCGCAAGTATTTTATGCTAAATCATTCGTTTCGCATGGATTTGAAGCTAACCCTTTTACTTCGCATTGATTTGAAGTTAAATCATGCGTTTCCCTTGGATTTGAAGCTGAATCGTTTTTTTCGCCTGCATATTGAATCTATATGACTTATATCGCAAGTTTTTGAAGCATAACCATATGTTCCGCGCGGAGTTGAAGCTACGCCTTCTACTTCGCATTGATTTGAAGCTAAATCATCTGTTTCGCTTGGATTTGAAGCTAACACGTTTGTTTCACATGCAGTTGAAGTTAAATCATGTATTTCACAAGAATTTGAAGCCGGACTATTAGATTTGCATCGATTTGAAGCTGAGCCTTCTACTTCGCACTGATTTGAAGCTAAATCATGTGTCGCGTTTGGATTTGAAGCAAAGCCTTCTACTTCGAACTGATTTGAAACTAAATCATGTATTTCGCATGGATCTGAAGCTAACTCGTTTGTATCGCCTGCATTTGAAGCTATATCACTTATATTCGCAAGTATTTGATGCTAAATCATTCGTTTCGCATGGATTTGTAGCTAACCCTTTTACTTCGCATTGATTTGAAGTTAAATCATGTGTTTCCCTTGGATTTGAAGCTTAATCATGTGTTTTGCATGGATTTGAAGCTAACTTGATTGTATCCTCTGCATTTGAAGTTACTTCTTTTTTATCGCAAGTATTTGAAGCTAAATCATATGTGTTTCGCATGGATTTGGAGCTAATCCCTCTACTTCGCATTGATTTGAAGCTAACTCATTTGTTTCGCATGAATTTGAAGCTACCTCGTTTGTTCCTCCAGCTTTTGAAGCTATATCACTTATATCGCAAGTATGTGAAGCTAAATCATTTGTTTCTCATGGATTTGAAGCTAAACCTTCTACATCCCATGGATTTGAAGCTAAATCATGTGTTTGGCATGGATTTGAAGCTAAACCTTATACATCGCATTGATTTGCATCTGAATCATGCGTTTCGCGTGAATCTGAAGCTAACTCGTTTGTTTCGCCTGCATTTGTAGCTATATCACTTATATTCGCAAGTATTTGATGCTAAATCATTCGTTTCGCATGGATTTGAAGCTAAGCCTTTTACTTCGCATTGATTTGAAGTTAAATCATGTGTTTCCCTTGGATTTGAAGCTGAATCGTTTTTTTCGCATACAGTTGAATCTATATCATTTATATCGCAAGTATCTGAAGCTAAATCATTTGTTTCTCATGGATTTGAAGCTAAACCTTCTACATCCCATGGATTTGAAGCTAAATCATGTGTTTGGCATGGATTTGAAGCTAAACCTTTCACATCGCATTGATTTGTATCTGAATCATGTGTTTCGCATGGATTTGAAGCTAACTCGTTTGTGTCGCATGCAGTTGGAGCTATATCATGTATATGACAAGTATTTGAAGCTAAACCATTTGTTTCGCATGTATGTGAAGCTAAGTCATGTGTTTACCATGACAATGAACCTAAATCATGTGTTGCCCATGTTTTTGAATCTTAATCATGTGTTTTGCATGGATTTGAAGCTAACTTGATTGTATCCTCAGCATTTTAAGTTACTTCATTTATATCGCAAGTATTTGAAGCTAAATCATATGTGTTTTGCTTGGATTTGAAGCTAAACCTTCTACATCGCATTGATTTGAAGCTAAATCATGCGTTTCGCATGGATTTGAAGCTAAACCTTCTACATCGCATTGATTTGAAGCTAAATCTTGTGTATCGCATGAATTTAATGCTAAACCTTCTACATCGCATTGATTTGAAGCTAAATCATGTGTTTCGCATGGACTTGAAGCTAGCTCGTTTGTTTCGCATGCAGTTGAAGCTAAATCATGTCTTTCACAAGTATTTGAAGATGAACCATTTGAATCGCATTGATTTGAACATGAGTCTACTACTTCGCACTGATTTGCAGCTGAATCATGTCTTTCGCATGGATTTGAAGCTAACTCGTTTGTTCCTCCTGCTTTTGAAGCTATATCACTTATATCGCAAGTATTTGAAGCTAAATCATATGTGTCGCATGGATTTGAAGCTGAACATTCTATATCGCATTGATTTGAAGCTAAATCTTGTGTATCGCATGGATTTGAAGCTAAACCTTCTACATCGCATTGATTTGCATCTGAATTTATGTGTTTCGCATGGATGTGAAGCTAACTCGTTTGTTTCGCATGCAGTTGGAGCTACATCATGTATATGACAAGTATTAGAAGCTAAACCATTTGTTTCGCATGTATGTGAAGCTAAATCATGTGTTTACCATGACAATGAACCTAAATCATGTGATGCCCATGGATTTGAAGCTAAATCATATGTGTTTCGCTTGGATTTGAAGCTAAACCTTCTACATCGTATTGATTTGAAGCTAAATCATGTGTTTCGCATGGATTTGAAGCTAACTCATTTGTTTCGGAGGCAGTTGTAGCTAAATAATATATATCACAAGTATTTGTAGTTAAACCATTTGTTTCGCATGGATTTGAAGCTAATCCATCTACATCGCATTGATTTGAAGCTAAATCATTTATTTCGCATGGAATTGTAGCTACCTCGTTTGTTGCTCCAGCTTTTGAAGCTATATCACTTATATCGCAAGTATTTGAAGCTAAATCATATGCGTCGCATGGATTTGAAGCTGAACCTTCTACATCGCATTGATTTGAAGCTAAATCTTGTGTATCGCATGGATTCGAAGCTAAACCTTCTACATCGCATTGATTTGAAGCTAAATCATGTGTTTCGCGTGGATTTGAAGGTAACTCGTTTGTTTCGCATGCAGTTGAATCTATATCACCTTTATCCCAAGTGTTTGAAACTCAATCATTTGTATCGCATGGATTTAAAGCTAAACCTTCTACATCGCATTGATTTGAAGCTAACTCATGTGTTTCGCGTGGATTTGAAGGTAACTCGTTTGTTTCGCATGCAGTTGAAAATATACCACCTATATCCCAAGTGTTGGAAGCTCAATCATTTGTTTCGCATAGATTTGAAGCTAAACCTTCTACATCGCATTGATTTGAATCTGAATGAAGTGTTTCGCATGGATTTGAAGCTAATCCTTCTACATCGCATTGATTTGAAGCTAAAGCATGTGTTTCCCTTGGATTTGAAGCTGAATCGTTTTTTTCGCATGCAGTTGAATCTATATCATTTATATCGCAAGTATCTGAAGCTAAATTATTTGTTTCTCATGGATTTGAAGCTAAACCTTCTACATCCCATGGATTTGAAGCTAAATCATGTGTTTGGCATGGATTTGAAGCTAAACCTTCTACATCGCATTGAGTTGCATCTGAATCATGTGTTTCGCATGGATTTGAAGCTAACTCGTTTGTGTCGCATGCAGTTGAAGGTAAATCATGTATATCACAAGTATTTGAATCTAAACCATTTCTTCCGCATGTATGTGAAGCTAAATCATGTGTTTACCATGACAATGAACCTAAATCATGTGTTGTCCATGGATTTGAAGCTTAATCATGTGTTTTGCATGGATTTGAAGCTAACTTGATTGTATCCTCTGCATTTGAAGTTACTTCATTTATATCGCAAGTATTTGAAGCTAAATCATATGTGTTTCTCATGGATTTGAAGCTAATCCCTCTACTTCGCATTGATTTAAAGCTAAATCATTTGTTTCGCATGGAATTGAAGCTACCTCGTTTGTTCCTCCAGATTTTGAAGCTATATCTCTTATATCGCAAGTATCTGAAGCTAAATCATTTGTTTCTCATGGATTTGAAGCTAAACCTTCTACATCCCATGGATTTGAAGCTAAATCATGTGTTTGGCTTGGATTTGAAGCTAACTCGTTTGTTTCGCATGCAGTTGGAGCTATATCATGTATATGACAAGTATTAGAAGCTAAACCATTTGTTTCGCATGTATGTGAAGCTAAATCATGTGTTTACCATGGCAATGAACCTAAATCATGTGATGCCCATGGATTTGAAGCTAAATCATATGTGTTTCGCTTGGATTTGAAGCTAAACCTTCTACATCGTATTGATTTGAATCTAAATCATGTGTTTCGCATGGAATTGTAGCTACCTCGTTTGTTGCTCCAGCTTTTGAAGCTATATCACTTATATCGCAAGTATTTGAAGCTAAATCATATGCGTCGCATGGATTTGAAGCTGAACCTTCTACATCGCATTGATTTGAAGCTAAATCTTGTGTATCGCATGGATTCGAAGCTAAACCTTCTACATCGCATTGATTTGAAGCTAAATCATGTGTTTCGCGTGGATTTGAAGGTAACTCGTTTGTTTCGCATGCAGTTGAATCTATATCACCTTTATCCCAAGTGTTTGAAACTCAATCATTTGTATCGCATGGATTTAAAGCTAAACCTTCTACATCGCATTGATTTGAAGCTAACTCACGTGTTTCGCGTGGATTTGAAGGTAACTCGTTTGTTTCGCATGCAGTTGAAGCTATATCACCTTTATCCCAAGTGTTTGAAGCTCAATCATTTGTTTCGCGTGGATTTGAAGCTAAACCTTCTACATCGTATTGATTTGAAGCTAAATCTTGTGTATCGCATTGATTTGAAGCTAAACCTTCTACATCGCATTGATTTGAAGCTAAATCATTTGTTTCGCATAGAATTGAATCTACCTCGTTTGTTCCTCCTGCTTTTGAAGCTATATCACTTATATCGCAAGTATTTGAAGCTAAATCATATGTGTCGCATGGATTTGAAGCTGAACCTTCTACGTCGCATTGATTTGAAGCTAAATCTTGTGTATCGCATTGATTTGAAGCTAAACCTTCTACATCGCATTGATTTGAAGCTAAATCATTTGTTTCGCATGGATTTGAAGCTAAACCTTCTACATCGCATTGATTTGAAGCTAAATCATTTGTTTCGCATGGATTTGAAGCTAAACCTTCTACATCGCATTGATTTGAAGCTAAATCATGTGTTTCGCTTGAATTTGAAGCTAACTCGTTTGTTTCGCATGCAGTTGTAGGTAAATAATGTATATCACAAGTATTTCTAGCTAAACCATTTGTTTCGCATGGATTTGAAGCTAAGCCTTCTACTTCGCATTGATTTGAAGCTAAATCATTTATTTCGCATGGATTTGAAGCTAAACCTTCTACATCGCATTGATTTTAAGCTAAATCATGTGTTTCGCATGGATTTGAAGGTAACTCGTTTGTGTCGCATGCAGTTGAAGCTAAATCATGTATATCACAAGTATTTGAATCTGAACCATTTGATTCGCATGGGATTTGATGCTAAGCCTTCTACTTCACACTGATTTGATGCTGAATCATGTCTTTCGCATGGATTTGAAGCTAACTCGTTTGTTTCGCATGCAGTTGGAGCTATATCATGTATATGACAAGTATTAGAAGCTAAACCATTTGTTTCGCATGTATGTGAAGCTAAATCATGTGTTTACCATGACAATGAACCTAAATCATGTGATGCCCATGGATTTGAAGCTTAATCATGTGTTTTGCATGGATTTGAATCTATCTTGATGGTATCCTCAGCACTTGAAGTTACTTCATTTATATCGCAAGTATTTGAAGCTAAATCATATGTGTTTCGCATGGATTTGAAGCTGAACCTTCTACATCGCATTGATTTGAAGCTAAATCTTGTGTATCGCATTGATTTGAAGCTAAACCTTCTACATCGCATTGATTTGAAGCTAAATCATTTGTTTCGCATGGATTTGAAGATAACAAGTTTGTTTCGCATGCAGTTGTAGCTAAATAATGTATATCACAAGTGTTTCTAGCTAAACCATTTTTTTCGCATGGATTTGAAGCTAAGCCTTCTACTTCGCATTGATTTGAAGCTCAATCATTTGTTTCGCGTGGATTTGAAGCTAAACCTTCTACATCGCATTGATTTGAAGCTAAATCTTGTGTATCGCATTGATTTGAAGCTAAACCTTCTACATCGCATTGATTTGAAGCTAAACCATTTGTTTCGCATGGATTTGAAGCTAAGCCTTCTACTTCGCATTGATTTGAAGCTAAATCATTTATTTCGCGTGGAATTGAAGCTATCTCGTTTGTTCCTCCTGCTTTTGAAGCTATATCACTTATGTCGCAAGTATTTGAAGCTAAATCATATGTGTCGCATGGATTTGAAGCTAAGCCTTCTACTTCGCATTGATTTGAAGCTAAATCATTTGTTTCGCATGGATTTGAAGCTAAACCATCTACATCGCATTGATTTGAAGCTAAATCATGTGTTTGGCGTTGATTTCAAGCTAACTCGTTTGTTTCGCATGCAGTTGTAGGTAAATAATGTATATCACAAGTATTTCTAGCTAAACCATTTGTTTCGCATGGATTTGAAGCTAAACCTGCTACTTCGCATTGATTTGAAGCTAAATCATGTGTTTCGCGTGGATTCGGAGATAACGCGTTTGCTTCGAATGCGGTTGAAGCTAAATCATGTATATCGCAAGTATTTGAGGCTAAACCATTTGTATCGCATGGATTTGAATCTCTGCCTTCTACTTCGCATTGATTTGACGCTCAATATTGTGTTTCGAATGGATTTGAAGCTAAGTCGTTTGTTTCGCATGCAGTTGAAACTAAATCTTGTATATCACAAGTATTTGCAGCTAATCAATTGATTCGCATGGATTTGAAGCTAAGCCTTCTACTTCGCAATGGTTGGATCCTAAATCACGTGTTTTGCATGGATTTGAAGCTATGCCTTCTACATCGCATTGATTTGCAGCTGAATCTTGTGTTTCGCATGGATTTGAAGTTAACTCGTTCGTTTCAGCTGCATTTGAAACTATATGACTTATATCGCAAGTATTTGAAGCTAAATCATGTATTTCTCTTGAATTTGATGCTAAGCCTTCTACATCGCATTGATTTGAAACTAAATTATGTGTTTCGCGTGGATTTGAAGGTAACTCGTTGTTTCGCATGCTGTTGAAGCTAAATCATGCATTTCACAAGAATTTGCAGCTAATCAATTGATTCGCATGGATTTGAAGCTAAGCCTTCTACTTCGCATTGGTTGGATCCTAAATCACGTGTTTTGCATGGATTTGAAGCTATGCCTTCTACATCGCATTGATTTGCAGCTGAATCTTGTGTTTCGCATGGATTTGAAGCTAACTCGTTCGTTTCAGCTGCATTTGAAACTATATGACTTATATCGCAAGTATTTGAAGCTAAATCGTGTGTTTCTCTTGAATTTGAAGCTAAGCCTTCTACATCGCATTGATTTGAAACTAAATTATGTGTTTCGCGTGGATTTGAAGGTAACTCGTTGTTTCGCATGCAGTTGAAACTAAATCTTGTATATCACAAGTATTTGCAGCTAATCAATTGATTCGCATGGATTTGAAGCTAAGCCTTCTACTTCGCATTGGTTGGATCCTAAATCACGTGTTTTGCATGGATTTGAAGCTATGCCTTCTACATCGCATTGATTTGCAGCTGAATCTTGTGTTTCGCATGGATTTGAAGCTAACTCGTTCGTTTCAGCTGCATTTGAAATTATATGACTTATATCGCAAGTATTTGAAGCTAAATCATGTGTTTCTCTTGAATTTGAAGCTAAGCCTTCTACATCGCATTGATTTGAAACTAAATTGTGTGTTTCGCGTGGATTTGAAGGTAACTCGTTGTGTCGCATGCTGTTGAAGCTAAATCATGCATTTCACAAGAATTTGCAGCCGAACCATTAGATTCGCATGGATTTGAAGGTAAGCCTTCTACTTCGCACTGATTTGAAGTTAAATCATGTGTTTCGCGTCGATTTGGAGCTAACTCGTTTGCTTCGAATGCTGTTGAAGCTAAATCATGTATATCACAAGTATTTCTAGCTAAACCATTTGTTTCGCATGGATTTGAAGCTAAGCCTTCTACTTCGCATTGATTTGAAGCTCAATCATTTGTTTCGCGTGGATTTGAAGCTAAACCTTCTACATCGCATTGATTTGAAGCTAAATCTTGTGTATCGCATTGATTTGAAGCTAAACCTTCTACATCGCATTGATTTGAAGCTAAACCATTTGTTTCGCATGGATTTGAAGCTAAGCCTTCTACTTCGCATTGATTTGAAGCTAAATCATTTATTTCGCGTGGAATTGAAGCTACCTCGTTTGTTCCTCCTGCTTTTGAAGCTATATCACTTATGTCGCAAGTATTTGAAGCTAAATCATATGTGTCGCATGGATTTGAAGCTAAGCCTTCTACTTCGCATTGATTTGAAGCTAAATCATTTGTTTCGCATGGATTTGAAGCTAAACCATCTACATCGCATTGATTTGAAGCTAAATCATGTGTTTGGCGTTGATTTGAAGCTAACTCGTTTGTTTCGCATGCAGTTGTAGGTAAATAATGTATATCACAAGTATTTCTAGCTAAACCATTTGTTTCGCATGGATTTGAAGCTAAACCTGCTACTTCGCATTGATTTGAAGCTAAATCATGTGTTTCGCGTGGATTCGGAGATAACGCGTTTGCTTCGAATGCGGTTGAATCTAAATCATGTATATCGCAAGTATTTGAGGCTAAACCATTTGTATCGCATGGATTTGAATCTCTGCCTTCTACTTCGCATTGATTTGACGCTCAATATTGTGTTTCGAATGGATTTGAAGCTAAGTCGTTTGTTTCGCATGCAGTTGAAACTAAATCTTGTATATCACAAGTATTTGCAGCTAATCAATTGATTCGCATGGATTTGAAGCTAAGCCTTCTACTTCGCAATGGTTGGATCCTAAATCACGTGTTTTGCATGGATTTGAAGCTATGCCTTCTACATCGCATTGATTTGCAGCTGAATCTTGTGTTTCGCATGGATTTGAAGTTAACTCGTTCGTTTCAGCTGCATTTGAAACTATATGACTTATATCGCAAGTATTTGAAGCTAAATCATGTATTTCTCTTGAATTTGATGCTAAGCCTTCTACATCGCATTGATTTGAAACTAAATTATGTGTTTCGCGTGGATTTGAAGGTAACTCGTTGTTTCGCATGCTGTTGAAGCTAAATCATGCATTTCACAAGAATTTGCAGCTAATCAATTGATTCGCATGGATTTGAAGCTAAGCCTTCTACTTCGCATTGGTTGGATCCTAAATCACGTGTTTTGCATGGATTTGAAGCTATGCCTTCTACATCGCATTGATTTGCAGCTGAATCTTGTGTTTCGCATGGATTTGAAGCTAACTCGTTCGTTTCAGCTGCATTTGAAACTATATGACTTATATCGCAAGTATTTGAAGCTAAATCATGTGTTTCTCTTGAATTTGAAGCTAAGCCTTCTACATCGCATTGATTTGAAACTAAATTATGTGTTTCGCGTGGATTTGAAGGTAACTCGTTGTTTCGCATGCAGTTGAAACTAAATCTTGTATATCACAAGTATTTGCAGCTAATCAATTGATTCGCATGGATTTGAAGCGAAGCCTTCTACTTCGCATTGGTTGGATCCTAAATCACGTGTTTTGCATGGATTTGAAGCTATGCCTTCTACATCGCATTGATTTGCAGCTGAATCTTGTGTTTCGCATGGATTTGAAGCTAACTCGTTCGTTTCAGCTGCATTTGAAATTATATGACTTATATCGCAAGTATTTGAAGCTAAATCATGTGTTTCTCTTGAATTTGAAGCTAAGCCTTCTACATCGCATTGATTTGAAACTAAATTGTGTGTTTCGCGTGGATTTGAAGGTAACTCGTTGTGTCGCATGCTGTTGAAGCTAAATCATGCATTTCACAAGAATTTGCAGCCGAACCATTAGATTCGCATGGATTTGAAGGTAAGCCTTCTACTTCGCACTGATTTGAAGTTAAATCATGTGTTTCGCGTCGATTTGGAGCTAACTCGTTTGCTTCGAATGCTGTTGAAGCTAAATCATGTATATCACAAGTATTTCTAGCTAAACCATTTGTTTCGCATGGATTTGAAGCTAAGCCTTCTACTTCGCATTGATTTGAAGCTCAATCATTTGTTTCGCGTGGATTTGAAGCTAAACCTTCTACATCGCATTGATTTGAAGCTAAATCTTGTGTATCGCATTGATTTGAAGCTAAACCTTCTACATCGCATTGATTTGAAGCTAAACCATTTGTTTCGCATGGATTTGAAGCTAAGCCTTCTACTTCGCATTGATTTGAAGCTAAATCATTTATTTCGCGTGGAATTGAAGCTACCTCGTTTGTTCCTCCTGCTTTTGAAGCTATATCACTTATGTCGCAAGTATTTGAAGCTAAATCATATGTGTCGCATGGATTTGAAGCTAAGCCTTCTACTTCGCATTGATTTGAAGCTAAATCATTTGTTTCGCATGGATTTGAAGCTGAACATTCTAGATCGCATTGATTTGAAGCTAAATCTTGTGTATCGCATGGATTTGAAGCTAAACCTTCTACATCGCATTGATTTGAAGCCAAATCGTGTGTTTAAAAATCGTGATTAAAACTCCTTTGTTTCGCATGCAGTTGTAGCTAAATAATGTATATCACAAGTATTTGTAGCTAAACCATTTGTTTGGCATGGATTTGTAGCTAAGCCTTCTACTTCGCATTGATTTGCAGCTAAATCATGTGTTTCGCATGGATTTGAAGCTAACTCGTTTGTTTCGCATGCAGTTGTAGGTAAATAATGTATATCACAAGTATTTCTAGCTAAACCATTTGTTTCGCATGGATTTGAAGCTAAACCTGCTACTTCGCATTGATTTGAAGCTAAATCATGTGTTTCGCGTGGATTCGGAGATAACGCGTTTGCTTCGAATGCGGTTGAATCTAAATCATGTATATCGCAAGTATTTGAGGCTAAACCATTTGTATCGCATGGATTTGAATCTCTGCCTTCTACTTCGCATTGATTTGACGCTCAATATTGTGTTTCGAATGGATTTGAAGCTAAGTCGTTTGTTTCGCATGCAGTTGAAACTAAATCTTGTATATCACAAGTATTTGCAGCTAATCAATTGATTCGCATGGATTTGAAGCTAAGCCTTCTACTTCGCAATGGTTGGATCCTAAATCACGTGTTTTGCATGGATTTGAAGCTATGCCTTCTACATCGCATTGATTTGCAGCTGAATCTTGTGTTTCGCATGGATTTGAAGTTAACTCGTTCGTTTCAGCTGCATTTGAAACTATATGACTTATATCGCAAGTATTTGAAGCTAAATCATGTATTTCTCTTGAATTTGATGCTAAGCCTTCTACATCGCATTGATTTGAAACTAAATTATGTGTTTCGCGTGGATTTGAAGGTAACTCGTTGTTTCGCATGCTGTTGAAGCTAAATCATGCATTTCACAAGAATTTGCAGCTAATCAATTGATTCGCATGGATTTGAAGCTAAGCCTTCTACTTCGCATTGGTTGGATCCTAAATCACGTGTTTTGCATGGATTTGAAGCTATGCCTTCTACATCGCATTGATTTGCAGCTGAATCTTGTGTTTCGCATGAATTTGAAGCTAACTCGTTCGTTTCAGCTGCATTTGAAACTATATGACTTATATCGCAAGTATTTGAAGCTAAATCATGTGTTTCTCTTGAATTTGAAGCTAAGCCTTCTACATCGCATTGATTTGAAACTAAATTATGTGTTTCGCGTGGATTTGAAGGTAACTCGTTGTTTCGCATGCAGTTGAAACTAAATCTTGTATATCACAAGTATTTGCAGCTAATCAATTGATTCGCATGGATTTGAAGCTAAGCCTTCTACTTCGCATTGGTTGGATCCTAAATCACGTGTTTTGCATGGATTTGAAGCTATGCCTTCTACATCGCATTGATTTGCAGCTGAATCTTGTGTTTCGCATGGATTTGAAGCTAACTCGTTCGTTTCAGCTGCATTTGAAGTTATATGACTTATATCGCAAGTATTTGAAGCTAAATCATGTGTTTCTCTTGAATTTGAAGCTAAGCCTTCTACATCGCATTGATTTGAAACTAAATTGTGTGTTTCGCGTGGATTTGAAGGTAACTCGTTGTGTCGCATGCTGTTGAAGCTAAATCATGCATTTCACAAGAATTTGCAGCCGAACCATTAGATTCGCATGGATTTGAAGGTAAGCCTTCTACTTCGCATTGATTTGAAGCTAAATCATTTGTTTCGCATGGATTTGAATCTAAACCTCCTACATCGCATTGATTTCCAGCTAAATCATGTGTTTCGCATGGATTTGAAGCTAACTCGTTCGTTGCGCATGTAGTTAAATCTAAATAACATATATCACAAGTATTTGAAGCTAAACCATTTGTTTCGCATGGATTTGAAGCTAAGCCTTCTACTTCGCATTAATTAGTAGCTAAATCACGTGTTTTGCATGGATTTGAAGCTAAACCTTCTACATCGCATTGATTTGAAGCTAAATCATGTGTTTCGCATGGATTTGAAGCTAACTCGTTTGTTTCGCATGCAGTTGAAGCTAAATCATGTCTTTCACAAGTATTTGAAGATGAACCATTTGAATCGCATTGATTTGAACATGAGCCTACTACTTCGCACTGATTTGCAACTAAATAATGTGTTTCGCATGGATATGAAGCTAAACCTTCTACATCCCGTGGATTTGAAGTTAAATCATGTGTTTCGCTTGGATTTGAAGCTAAACCTTCTACATCGCATTGATTTGAAGCTAAATCGTGTTTTTCGCATGGATTTGAGGCAAACTCGTTTGTTTCGCATGCAGTTGTAGCTAAATAATGTATATCACAAGTATTTGTAGCTAAACCATTTGTTTCGCATGTATGTGAAGCTAAATCATGTGTTTACCATGACAATGAACCTAAATCATGTGTTGCCCGTGGATTTGAAGCTTAATCATGTAATTTGCATGGATTTGAAGCTAACTTGATTGTATCCTCAGCATTTGAAGTTACTTCATTTATATCGCAAGTATATGAAGCTAAATCATATGTGTTCCGCTTGGTTTTGAAGCTAAACCTTCTACATCGCATTGATTTGAAGCTAAATCATGTGTTTCGGATGGATTTGAAGCTAAACCTTCTACATCGCATTGATTTGAAGCTAAATCATGTGTTTCGCATGGATTTGAAGATAACAAGTTTGTTTCGCATGCAGTTGTAGCTAAATAATGTATATCACAAGTATTTGTAGCTAAACCATTTGTTTCGCATGTATGTGAAGCTAAATCATGTGTTTACCATGACAATGAACCTAATCATGTGTTGCCCATGGATTTGAAGCTTAATCGTGTGTTTTGCATGGATTTGAAGCTAACTTGATTGTATCCTCAGCATTTGAAGTTACTTCATTTATATCGCAAGTATATGAAGCTAAATCATATGTGTTCCGCTTGGTTTTGAAGCTAAACCTTCTACATCGCATTGGTTTGAAGCTAAATCATGTTTTTCGCATGGATTTGAAGCTAAACCTTCTACATCGCATTGATTTGAAGCTAAATCATGTGTTTCGCGTGGATTTGAAGGTAACTCGTTTGTTTTGCATGCAGTTGAAGCTATATCACCTTTATCCCAAGTGTTTGAAGCTAAATCATATGTGTCGAATGGATTTCAAGCTGAACCTACTACATCGCATTGATTTGAAACTATATCTTGTGTATCGCATGGATTTAAAGCTAAACCTTCTACATCGCATTGATTTGAAGATAAATCATGTGTTTCGCATGGATTTGGAGATAACAAGTTTGTTTCGCATGCAGTTGAAGCTAAATCATGTCTTTCACAAGTATTTGAAGATGAACCATTTGAATCGCATTGACTTGAACAGGAGCCTACTACTTCGCACTGATTTGCAACTAAATAATGTGTTTCGCATGGATTTGAAGCTAAACCTTCTACATCCCGTGGATTTGAAGTTAAATCATGTGTTTTGCATGGATTTGAAGCTAAACCTTCTACATCGCATTGATTTGCAGCTGGATCTTGTGTTTCGCATGGATTTGAAGCTAACTCGTTCGTTTCGCCTGTATTTGAATCTATTTCACTTATATCGCAAGTATTTGAAGCTAAATCATGTGTTTCGCTTGGATTTGAAGCTAAACCTTGTACATCGCATTGATATGAAGCTAAATCGTGTGTTTCGAATGGATTTGAGGCAAACTCGTTTGTTTCGCATGCAGTTGTAGCTAAATAATGTATATCACAAGTATTTGTAGCTAAACCATTTGTTTCGCATGGATTTGAAGCTAACTCGTTCGTTGCGCATGCAGTTAAATCTAAATAACGTATACCACAAGTATTTGAAGCTAAACAATTTGTTTCGCATGGATTTGAAGCTAAACCTTCTACATCCCGTGGATTTGAAGTTAAATCATGTGTTTTGCATGGATTTGAAGCTAAACCTTCTACATCGCATTGATTTGCAGCTGAATCTTGTGTTTCGCTTGGATTTGAAGCTAACTCGTTCGTTTCGCCTGTAATTGAATCTATTTCACTTATATCGCAAGTATTTGAAGCTAAATCATGTGTTTCGCTTGGAGTTGAAGCTAAACCTTCTACATCGCATTGATTTGAAGCTAAATCGTGTGTTACGCATGGATTTGAGGCAAACTCGTTTGTTTCGCATGCAGTTGTAGCTAATTAATGTATATCACAAGTATTTGTAGCTAAACCATTTGTTTGCATGGATTTGAAGCTAATCCATCTACTTCGCATTGATTTGAAGCTAAATCATTTGTTTCGCATAGAATTGAAGCTACCTCGTTTGTTCCTCCTGCTTTTGAAGCTATATCACTTATATCGCAAGTATTTGAAGCTAAATCATATGTGTCGCATGGATTTGAAGCTGATCCTACTACATCGCATTGATTTTAAGCAAAATCTTGTGTATCGCATGGATTTGAAGCTAAACCTTCTACATCCCATGGATATGAAGCTAAATCATGTGTTTGGCATGGATTTGAAGCTAAACCTTCTACATCGCATTGATTTGCTGCTGAATCATGTGTTTCGCATGGATTTGAACCTAACTCGTTTGTGTCGCATGCAGTTGAAGCTAAATCATGTATATCACAAGTATTTGAATCTAAACCATTTCTTTCGCACTGATTTGATGCTAAATCATGTCTTTAGCATGGATTTGAACCTAACTCGTTTGTGTCGCATGCAGTTGAATCTAAATCATGTATATCACAAGTATTTGAATCTAAACCATTTTTATCGCATGGATTTGAATCTCTGCCTTCTACTTCGCATTGATTTGACGCTCAATATTGTGTTTCGAAAGGATTTGAAGCTAACTCGTTTGTTTCGCATGCAGTTGAAACTAAATCTTGTATATCACAAGTATTTGCAGCTAATCAATTGATTCGCATGGATTTGAAGCTAAGCCTTCTACTTCGCATTGGTTGGATCCTAAATCACGTGTTTTGCATGGATTTGAAGCTATGCCTTCTACATCGCATTGATTTGCAGCTGAATCTTGTGTTTCGCATGGATTTGAAGCTAACTCGTCCGTTTCAGCTGCATTTGAAACTATATGACTTATATCGCAAGTATTTGAAGCTAAATCATGTGTTTCTCTTGAATTTGAAGCTAAGCCTTCTACATCGCATTGATTTGAAACTAAATTATGTGTTTCGCGTGGATTTGAAGGTAACTCGTTGTTTCGCATGCTGTTGAAGCTAAATCATGCATTTCACAAGAATTTGCAGCCGAACTATTAGATTCGCATGGATTTTAAGCTAAGCCTTCTACTGCGCACTGATTTGAAGTTAAATCATGTGTTTCGCGTCGATTTGGAGCTAACTCGTTTGCTTCGAATGCTGTTGAAGCTAAATCATGTATATCACAAGTATTTGAAGCTAAACCATTTGTTTCGCATGGATTTGAAGCTAAGCCTTCTACTTCGCATTAATTAGTAGCTAAATCACGTGTTTTGCATGGATTTGAAGCTAAACCTTCTACATCGCATTGATTTGAAGCTAAAACATGTGTTTCGCATGGATTTGAAGATAACAAGTTTGTTTCGCATGCAGTTGTAGCTAAATAATGTATATCACAAGTATTTCTAGCTAAACCATATTTTTCGCATGGATTTGAAGCTAAGCCTTCTACTTCGCATTGATTTGAAGCTAAATCATTTGTTTCGCATGGATTTGAATCTAAACCTCCTACATCGCATTGATTTCCAGCTAAATCATGTGTTTCGCATGGATTTGAAGCTAACTCGATCGTTGCGCATGCAGTTAAATCTAAATAACGTATATCACAAGTATTTGAAGCTAAACCATTTGTTTCGCATGGATTTGAAGCTAAGCCTTCTACTTCGCATTAATTAGTAGCTAAATCACGTGTTTTGCATGGATTTGAAGCTAAACCTTCTACATCGCATTGATTTGAAGCTAAATCATGTGTTTCGCATGGATTTGAAGCTAACTCGTTTGTTTCGCATGCAGTTGAAGCTAAATCATGTCTTTCACAAGTATTTGAAGATGAACCATTTGAATCGCATTGATTTGAACATGAGCCTACTACTTCGCACTGATTTGCAACTAAATAATGTGTTTCGCATGGATATGAAGCTAAACCTTCTACATCCCGTGGATTTGAAGTTAAATCATGTGTTTCGCTTGGATTTGAAGCTAAACCTTCTACATCGCATTGATTTGAAGCTAAATCGTGTTTTTCGCATGGATTTGAGGCAACCTCGTTTGTTTCGCATGCAGTTGTAGCTAAATAATGTATATCACAAGTATTTGTAGCTAAACCATTTGTTTCGCATGTATGTGAAGCTAAATCATGTGTTTACCATGACAATGAACCTAAATCATGTGTTGCCCATGGATTTGAAGCTTAATCATGTAATTTGCATGGATTTGAAGCTAACTTGATTATATCCTCAGCATTTGAAGTTACTTCATTTATATCGCAAGTATATGAAGCTAAATCATTTGTGTTCCGCTTGGTTTTGAAGCTAAACCTTCTACATCGCATTGATTTGAAGCTAAATCATCTGTTTCGGATGGATTTGAAGCTAAACCTGCTACTTCGCATTGATTTGAAGCTGAATTATGTGTTTCGCGTGGATTTGAAGGTAACTCGTTGTTTCGCATGCAGTTGAAGCTAAATCATGCATTCCACACGTATTTGAAGCCGAACCATTAGATTCGCATGGATTTGAAGCTAAGCCTTCTACTTCGCACTGATTTGAAGTTAAATCATGTGTTTCGCGTGGATTTGAAGGTAACTCGTTTGTTTTGCATGCAGTTGAAGCTATATCACCTTTATCCCAAGTGTTTGAAGCTAAATCATATGTGTCGCATGGATTTCAAGCTGAACCTACTACATCGCATTGATTTGAAACTAAATCTTGTGTATCGCATGGATTTAAAGCTAAACCTTCTACATCGCATTGATTTGAAGCTAAATCATGTGTTTCGCACGGATTTGAAGATAACAAGTTTGTTTCGCATGCAGTTGTAGCTAAATAATGTATATCACAAGTATTTCTAGCTAAACCATTTGTTTCGCATGGATTTGAAGCTAACTCGTTCGTTGCGCATGCAGTTAAATCTAAATAACGTATATCACAAGTATTTGAAGCTAAACCATTTGTTTCGCATGGATTTGAAGCTAAACCTTCTACATCCTGTGGATTTGAAGTTAAATCAAGTGTTTTGCATGGATTTGAAGCTAAACCTTCTACATCGCATTGATTTGCAGCTGAATCTTGTGTTTCACATGGATTTGAAGCTAACTCGTTCGTTTCGCCTGTAATTGAATCTATTTCACTTATATCGCAAGTATTTGAAGCTAAATCATGTGTTTCGCTTGGAGTTGAAGCTAAACCTTCTACATCGCATTGATTTGAAGCTAAATCGTGTGTTACGCATGGATTTGAGGCAAACTCGTTTGTTTCGCATGCAGTTGTAGCTAATTAATGTATATCACAAGTATTTGTAGCTAAACCATTTGTTTCGCATGGATTTGAAGCTAAGCCATCTACTTCGCATTGATTTGAAGCTAAATCATTTGTTTCGCATAGAATTGAAGCTACCTCGTTTGTTCCTCCTGCTTTTGAAGCTATATCACTTATATCGCAAGTATTTGAAGCTAAATCATATGTGTCGCATGGATTTGAAGCTGATCCTACTACATCGCATTGATTTTAAGCAAAATCTTGTGTATCGCATGGATTTGAAGCTAAACCTTCTACATCCCATGGATATGAAGCTAAATCATGTGTTTGGCATGGATTTGAAGCTAAACCTTCTACATCGCATTGATTTGCTGCTGAATGATGTGTTTCGCATGGATTTGAACCTAACTCATTTGTGTCGCATGCAGTTGAAGCTAAATCATGTATATCACAAGTATTTGAATCTAAACCATTTGTTTCGCATGGATTTGAAGCTAAGCCTTCTACATTCGCATTGATTTGAAGCTAAATCATGTTTTTCCTATGGAGTTGAAGCTAACTCGTTTTTTTTTGCATGCAGTTGAAGCTATATCACCTTTATCCCAAGTGTTTGAAGCTAAATCATATGTGTCGCATGGATTTCAAGCTGAACCTACTACATCGCATTGATTTGAAGCTAAATCTTGTGTATCGCATGGATTTAATGCTAAACCTTCTACATCGCATTGATTTGAAGCTAAATCATGTGTTTCGCATGGATTTGAAGATTACAAGTTTGTTTCGCATGCAGTTGTAGCTAAATAATGTATATCACAAGTATTTGTAGCTAAACCACTTGTTTCGCATGTATGTGAAGCTAAATCATGTGTTTACCATGACAATGAACCTAATCATGTGTTGCCCATGGATTTGAAGCTTAATCGTGTGTTTTGCATGGATTTGAAGCTAACTTGATTGTATCCTCAGTATTTGAAGTTACTTCATTTATATCGCAAGTATATGAAGCTAAATCATATGTGTTCCGCTTGGTTTTGAAGCTAAACCTTCTACATCGCATTGGTTTGCAGCTAAATCATGTTTTTCGCATGGATTTGAAGCTAAACCTTCTACATCGCATTGATTTGAAGCTAAATCATGTGTTTCGCGTGGATTTGAAGGTAACTCGTTTGTTTTGCATGCAGTTGAAGCTATATCACCTTTATCCCAAGTGTTTGAAGCTAAATCATATGTGTCGAATGGATTTCAAGCTGAACCTACTACATCGCATTGATTTGAAACTAAATCTTCTGTATCGCATGGATTTAAAGCTAAACCTTCTACATCGCATTGATTTGAAGATAGATCATGTGTTTCGCATGGATTTGGAGATAACAAGTTTGTTTCGCATGCAGTTGAAGCTAAATCATGTCTTTCACAAGTATTTGAAGATGAACCATTTGAATCGCATTGACTTGAACATGAGCCTACTACTTCGCACTGATTTGCAACTAAATAATGTGTTTCGCATGGATTTGAAGCTAAACCTTCTACATCCCGTGGATTTGAAGTTAAATCATGTGTTTTGCATGGATTTGAAGCTAAACCTTCTACATCGCATTGATTTGCAGCTGGATCTTGTGTTTCGCATGGATTTGAAGCTAACTCGTTCGTTTCGCCTGTATTTGAATCTATTTCACTTATATCGCAAGTATTTGAAGCTAAATCATGTGTTTCGCTTGGATTTGAAGCTAAACCTTGTACATCGCATTGATATGAAGCTAAATCGTGTGTTTCGCATGGATTTGAGGCAAACTCGTTTGTTTCGCATGCAGTTGTAGCTAAATAATGTATATCACAAGTATTTGTAGCTAAACCATTTGTTTCGCATGGATTTGAAGCTTACTCGTTCGTTGCGCATGCAGTTAAATCTAAATAACGTATACCACAAGTATTTGAAGCTAAACCATTTGTTTCGCATGGATTTGAAGCTAAACCTTCTACATCCCGTGGATTTGAAGTTAAATCATGTGTTTTGCATGGATTTGAAGCTAAACCATCTACATCGCATTGATTTGCAGCTGAATCTTGTGTTTCGCTTGGATTTGAAGCTAACTCGTTCGTTTCGCCTGTAATTGAATCTATTTCACTTATATCGCAAGGATTTGAAGCTAAATCATGTGTTTCGCTTGGAGTTGAAGCTAAACCTTCTACATCGCATTGATTTGAAGCTAAATCGTGTGTTACGCATGGATTTGAGGCAAACTCGTTTGTTTCGCATGCAGTTGTAGCTAATTAATGTATATCACAAGTATTTGTAGCTAAACCATTTGTTTGCATGGATTTGAAGCTAAGCCATCTACTTCGCATTGATTTGAAGCTAAATCATTTGTTTCGCATAGAATTGAAGCTACCTCGTTTGTTCCTCCTGCTTTTGAAGCTATATCACTTATATCGCAAGTATTTGAAGCTAAATCATATGTGTCGCATGGATTTGAAGCTGATCCTACTACATCGCATTGATTTTAAGCAAAATCTTGTGTATCGCATGGATTTGAAGCTAAACCTTCTACATCCCATGGATATGAAGCTAAATCATGTGTTTGGCATGGATTTGAAGCTAAACCTTCTACATCGCATTGATTTGCTGCTGAATCATGTGTTTCGCATGGATTTGAACCTAACTCGTTTGTGTCGCATGCAGTTGAAGCTAAATCATGTATATCACAAGTATTTGAATCTAAACCATTTCTTTCGCACTGATTTGATGCTAAATCATGTCTTTAGCATGGATTTGAACCTAACTCGTTTGTGTCGCATGCAGTTGAATCTAAATCATGTATATCACAAGTATTTGAATCTAAACCATTTGTATCGCATGGATTTGAATCTCTGCCTTCTACTTCGCATTGATTTGACGCTCAATATTGTGTTTCGAAAGGATTTGAAGCTAACTCGTTTGTTTCGCATGCAGTTGAAACTAAATCTTGTATATCACAAGTATTTGCAGCTAATCAATTGATTCGCATGGATTTGAAGCTAAGCCTTCTACTTCGCATTGGTTGGATCCTAAATCACGATTTTTGCATGGATTTGAAGCTATGCCTTCTACATCGCATTGATTTGCAGCTGAATCTTGTGTTTCGCATGGATTTGAAGCTAACTCGTCCGTTTCAGCTGCATTTGAAACTATATGACTTATATCGCAAGTATTTGAAGCTAAATCATGTGTTTCTCTTGAATTTGAAGCTAAGCCTTCTACATCGCATTGATTTGAAACTAAATTATGTGTTTCGCGTGGATTTGAAGGTAACTCGTTGTTTCGCATGCTGTTGAAGCTAAATCATGCATTTCACAAGAATTTGCAGCCGAACTATTAGATTCGCATGGATTTTAAGCTAAGCCTTCTACTTCGCACTGATTTGAAGTTAAATCATGTGTTTCGCGTCGATTTGGAGCTAACTCGTTTGCTTCGAATGCTGTTGAAGCTAAATCATGTATATCACAAGTATTTGAAGCTAAACCATTTGTATCGCATGGATTTGAAGCACTGCCATCTACTTCGCATTAATTAGTAGCTAAATCACGTGTTTTGCATGGATTTGAAGCTAAACCTTCTACATCGCATTGATTTGAAGCTAAATCATGTGTTTCGCATGGATTTGAAGATAACAAGTTTGTTTCGCATGCAGTTGTAGCTAAATAATGTATATCACAAGTATTTCTAGCTAAACCATATTTTTCGCATGGATTTGAAGCTAAGCCTTCTACTTCGCATTGATTTGAAGTTAAATCATTTGTTTCGCATGGATTTGGATCTAAACCTCCTACGTCGCATTGATTTCCAGCTAAATCATGTGTTTCGCATGGATTTGAAGCTAACTCGTTCGTTGCGCATGCAGTTAAATCTAAATAACGTATATCACAAGTATTTGAAGCTAAACCATTTGTTTCGCATGGATTTGAAGCTAAGCCTTCTACTTCGCATTAATTAATAGCTAAATCACGTGTTTTGCATGGATTTGAAGCTAAACCTACTACATCGCATTGATTTGAAGCTAAATCATGTGTTTCGCATGGATTTGAAGCTAACTCGTTTGTTTCGCATGCAGTTGAAGCTAAATCATGTCTTTCACAAGTATTTGAAGATGAACCATTTGAATCGCATTGATTTGAACATGAGCCTACTACTTCGCACTGATTTGCAACTAAATAATGTGTTTCGCATGGATATGAAGCTAAACCTTCTACATCCCGTGGATTTGAAGTTAAATCATGTGTTTCGCTTGGATTTGAAGCTAAACCTTCTACATCGCATTGATTTGAAGCTAAATCGTGTTTTTCGCATGGATTTGAGGCAAACTCGTTTGTTTCGCATGCAGTTGTAGCTAAGTAATGTATATCACAAGTATTTGTAGCTAAACCATTTGTTTCGCATGTATGTGAAGCTAAATCATGTGTTTACCATGACAATGAACCTAAATCATGTGTTGCCCATGGATTTGAAGCTTAATCATGTAATTTGCATGGATTTGAAGCTAACTTGATTGAGTCCTCAGCATTTGAAGTTACTTCATTTATATCGCAAGTATATGAAGCTAAATCATATGTGTTTCGCTTGGTTTTGAAGCTAAACCTTCTACATCGCATTGATTTGAAGCTAAATCATGTGTTTCGGATGGATTTGAAGCTAAACCTTCTACATCGCATTGATTTGAAGCTAAATCATGTGTTTCGCGTGGATTTGAAGGTAACTCGTTGTTTCGCATGCAGTTGAAGCTAAATCATGCATTCCACACGTATTTGAAGCCGAACCATTAGATTCGCATGGATTTGAAGCTAAGCCTTCTACTTCGCACTGATTTGAATTTAAATCATGTGTTTCGCGAGGATTTGGAGCTAACTCGTTTGCTTCGAATGCAGTTGAAACTAAATCATGTATATCACAAGTATTTGCAGCTAAACAATTGATTCGCATGGATTTGAAGCTTCGCCTTCAACTTGGCATTGAATTGAAGCTAAATCGTGTGTTTTGCATGGATTTGAAGCTAACTCGTTTGTTTCTACTGTATTTGAAGCTATATCATTTATATCGCAAGTATTTGAAGCTAAAGCATTTGTTTCGCATGGATTTGAAGCTAAGCCTTCTACTTCGCATTGATTGGATCCTAAATCAAGTGTTTTACATGGATTTGAATCTAAGCCTTGATTTGCATAACATAGCATTGATTTGCAGCTGAATCATGTGTTTCGCATGGATTTGAAGCTAACTCGTTCGTTTCTCCTGCATTTGAAACTATATCACATATATCCCAAGTGTAGGAAGCTCAATCATTTGTTTCGCATGGATTTGAAGCTAAACCTGCTACTTCGCATTGATTTGAAGCTAAATTATGTGTTTCGCGTGGATTTTAATGCAACTCATTTGTTTGGCATGCAGTTGAAGCTATATCACCTATATCCAAAGTGTTGGAAGCTCAATCATTTGTTTCGCATGGATTTGAAGCTAAACCTGCTACTTCGCATTGATTTGAAGCTAAATCATGTGTTTCGCGTGGATTCGGAGATAACGCGTTTGCTTCGAATGCGGTTGAAGCTAAATCATGTATATCGCAAGTATTTGAGGCTAAACCATTTGTATCGCATGGATTTGAATCTCTGCCTTCTACTTCGCATTGATTTGACGCTCAATATTGTGTTTCGAATGGATTTGAAGCTAACTCGTTTGTTTCGCATGCAGTTGAAACTAAATCTTGTATATCACAAGTATTTGCAGCTAATCAATTGATTCGCATGGATTTGAAGCTAAGCCTTCTACTTCGCATTGGTTGGATCCTAAATCACGTGTTTTGCATGGATTTGAAGCTATGCCTTCTACATCGCATTGATTTGCAGCTGAATCTTGTGTTTCGCATGGATTTGAAGCTAACTCGTCCGTTTCAGCTGCATTTGAAACTATATGACTTATATCTCAAGTATTTGAAGCTAAATCATGTGTTTCTCTTGAATTTGAAGCTAAGCCTTCTACATCGCATTGATTTGAAACTAAATTATGTGTTTCGCGTGGATTTGAAGGTAACTCGTTGTTTTTCATGCTGTTGAAGCTAAATCATGCATTTCTCAAGAATTTGCAGCCGAACCATTAGATTCGCATGGATTTGAAGCTAAGCCTTCTACTTCGCACTGATTTGAAGTTAAATCATGTGTTTCGCGTCGATTTGGAGCTAACTCGTTTGCTTCGAATGCTGTTGAAGCTAAATCATGTATATCACAAGTATTTGAAGCTAAACCATTTGTTTCGCATGGATTTGAAGCTAAGCCTTCTACTTCGCATTAATTAATAGCTAAATCACGTGTTTTGCATGGATTTGAAGCTAAACCTACTACATCGCATTGATTTGAAGCTAAATCATGTGTTTCACATGGATTTGAAGCTAACTCGTTTGTTTCGCATGCAGTTGTAGCTAAATCATGTCTTTCACAAGTATTTGAAGATGAACCATTTGAATCGCATTGATTTGAACATGAGCCTACTACTTCGCACTGATTTGCAACTAAATAATGTGTTTCGCATGGATATGAAGCTAAACCTTCTACATCCCGTGGATTTGAAGTTAAATCATGTGTTTCGCTTGGATTTGAAGCTAAACCTTCTACATCGCATTGATTTGCAGCTGAATCTTGTGTTTCGCTTGGATTTGAAGCTAACTCGTTCGTTTCGCCTGTAATTGAATCTATTTCACTTATATCGCAAGTATTTGAAGTTAAATCATGTGTTTCGCTTGGAGTTGAAGCTAAACCTTCTACATCGCATTGATTTGAAGCTAAATCGTGTGTTACGCATGGATTTGAGGCAAACTCGTTTGTTTCGCATGCAGTTGTAGCTAATTAATGTATATCACAAGTATTTGTAGCTAAACCATTTGTTTGCATGGATTTGAAGCTAAGCCATCTACTTCGCATTGATTTGAAGCTAAATCATTTGTTTCGCATAGAATTGAAGCTACCTCGTTTGTTCCTCCTGCTTTTGAAGCTATATCACTTATATCGCAAGTATTTGAAGCTAAATCATATGTGTCGCATGGATTTGAAGCTGATCCTACTACATCGCATTGATTTTAAGCAACATCTTGTGTATCGCATGGATTTGAAGCTAAACCTTCTACATCCCATGGATATGAAGCTAAATCATGTGTTTGGCATGGATTTGAAGCTAAACCTTCTACATCGCATTGATTTGCTGCTGAATCATGTGTTTCGCATGGATTTGAACCTAACTCGTTTGTGTCGCATGCAGTTGAAGCTAAATCATGTATATCACAAGTATTTGAATCTAAACCATTTCTTTCGCACTGATTTGATGCTAAATCATGTCTTTAGCATGGATTTGAACCTAACTCGTTTGTGTCGCATGCAGTTGAATCTAAATCATGTATATCACAAGTATTTGAATCTAAACCATTTGTATCGCATGGATTTGAATCTCTGCCTTCTACTTCGCATTGATTTGACGCTCAATATTGTGTTTCGAAAGGATTTGAAGCTAACTCGTTTGTTTCGCATGCAGTTGAAACTAAATCTTGTATATCACAAGTATTTGCAGCTAATCAATTGATTCGCATGGATTTGAAGCTAAGCCTTCTACTTCGCATTGGTTGGATCCTAAATCACGATTTTTGCATGGATTTGAAGCTATGCCTTCTACATCGCATTGATTTGCAGCTGAATCTTGTGTTTCGCATGGATTTGAAGCTAACTCGTCCGTTTCAGCTGCATTTGAAACTATATGACTTATATCGCAAGTATTTGAAGCTAAATCATGTGTTTCTCTTGAATTTGAAGCTAAGCCTTCTACATCGAATTGATTTGAAACTAAATTATGTGTTTCGCGTGGATTTGAAGGTAACTCGTTGTTTCGCATGCTGTTGAAGCTAAATCATGCATTTCACAAGAATTTGCAGCCGAACTATTAGATTCGCATGGATTTTAAGCTAAGCCTTCTACTTCGCACTGATTTGAAGTTAAATCATGTGTTTCGCGTCGATTTGGAGCTAACTCGTTTGCTTCGAATGCTGTTGAAGCTAAATCATGTATATCACAAGTATTTGAAGCTAAACCATTTGTATCGCATGGATTTGAAGCACTGCCATCTACTTCGCATTAATTAGTAGCTAAATCACGTGTTTTGCATGGATTTGAAGCTAAACCTTCTACATCGCATTGATTTGAAGCTAAATCATGTGTTTCGCATGGATTTGAAGATAACAAGTTTGTTTCGCATGCAGTTGTAGCTAAATAATGTATATCACAAGTATTTCTAGCTAAACCATATTTTTCGCATGGATTTGAAGCTAAGCCTTCTACTTCGCATTGATTTGAAGTTAAATCATTTGTTTCGCATGGATTTGGATCTAAACCTCCTACGTCGCATTGATTTCCAGCTAAATCATGTGTTTCGCATGGATTTGAAGCTAACTCGTTCGTTGCGCATGCAGTTAAATCTAAATAACGTATATCACAAGTATTTGAAGCTAAACCATTTGTTTCGCATGGATTTGAAGCTAAGCCTTCTACTTCGCATTAATTAATAGCTAAATCACGTGTTTTGCATGGATTTGAAGCTAAACCTACTACATCGCATTGATTTGAAGCTAAATCATGTGTTTCGCATGGATTTGAAGCTAACTCGTTTGTTTCGCATGCAGTTGAAGCTAAATCATGTCTTTCACAAGTATTTGAAGATGAACCATTTGAATCGCATTGATTTGAACATGAGCCTACTACTTCGCACTGATTTGCAACTAAATAATGTGTTTCGCATGGATATGAAGCTAAACCTTCTACATCCCGTGGATTTGAAGTTAAATCATGTGTTTCGCTTGGATTTGAAGCTAAACCTTCTACATCGCATTGATTTGAAGCTAAATCGTGTTTTTCGCATGGATTTGAGGCAAACTCGTTTGTTTCGCATGCAGTTGTAGCTAAGTAATGTATATCACAAGTATTTGTAGCTAAACCATTTGTTTCGCATGTATGTGAAGCTAAATCATGTGTTTACCATGACAATGAACCTAAATCATGTGTTGCCCATGGATTTGAAGCTTAATCATGTAATTTGCATGGATTTGAAGCTAACTTGATTGTATCCTCAGCATTTGAAGTTACTTCATTTATATCGCAAGTATATGAAGCTAAATCATATGTGTTTCGCTTGGTTTTGAAGCTAAACCTTCTACATCGCATTGATTTGAAGCTAAATCATGTGTTTCGGATGGATTTGAAGCTAAACCTTCTACATCGCATTGATTTGAAGCTAAATCATGTGTTTCGCGTGGATTTGAAGGTAACTCGTTGTTTCGCATGCAGTTGAAGCTAAATCATGCATTCCACACGTATTTGAAGCCGAACCATTAGATTCGCATGGATTTGAAGCTAAGCCTTCTACTTCGCACTGATTTGAATTTAAATCATGTGTTTCGCGAGGATTTGGAGCTAACTCGTTTGCTTCGAATGCAGTTGAAACTAAATCATGTATATCACAAGTATTTGCAGCTAAACAATTGATTCGCATGGATTTGAAGCTTCGCCTTCAACTTGGCATTGAATTGAAGCTAAATCGTGTGTTTTGCATGGATTTGAAGCTAACTCGTTTGTTTCTACTGTATTTGAAGCTATATCATTTATATCGCAAGTATTTGAAGCTAAAGCATTTGTTTCGCATGGATTTGAAGCTAAGCCTTCTACTTCGCATTGATTGGATCCTAAATCAAGTGTTTTACATGGATTTGAATCTAAGCCTTGATTTGCATAACATAGCATTGATTTGCAGCTGAATCATGTGTTTCGCATGGATTTGAAGCTAACTCGTTGTTTCGCATGCTGTTGAAGCTAAATCATGCATTTCACAAGAATTTGCAGCCGAACTATTAGATTCGCATGGATTTTAAGCTAAGCCTTCTACTTCGCACTGATTTGAAGTTAAATCATGTGTTTCGCGTCGATTTGGAGCTAACTCGTTTGCTTCGAATGCTGTTGAAGCTAAATCATGTATATCACAAGTATTTGAAGCTAAACCATTTGTATCGCATGGATTTGAAGCACTGCCATCTACTTCGCATTAATTAGTAGCTAAATCACGTGTTTTGCATGGATTTGAAGCTAAACCTTCTACATCGCATTGATTTGAAGCTAAATCATGTGTTTCGCATGGATTTGAAGATAACAAGTTTGTTTCGCATGCAGTTGTAGCTAAATAATGTATATCACAAGTATTTCTAGCTAAACCATATTTTTCGCATGGATTTGAAGCTAAGCCTTCTACTTCGCATTGATTTGAAGTTAAATCATTTGTTTCGCATGGATTTGGATCTAAACCTCCTACGTCGCATTGATTTCCAGCTAAATCATGTGTTTCGCATGGATTTGAAGCTAACTCGTTCGTTGCGCATGCAGTTAAATCTAAATAACGTATATCACAAGTATTTGAAGCTAAACCATTTGTTTCGCATGGATTTGAAGCTAAGCCTTCTACTTCGCATTAATTAATAGCTAAATCACGTGTTTTGCATGGATTTGAAGCTAAACCTACTACATCGCATTGATTTGAAGCTAAATCATGTGTTTCGCATGGATTTGAAGCTAACTCGTTTGTTTCGCATGCAGTTGAAGCTAAATCATGTCTTTCACAAGTATTTGAAGATGAACCATTTGAATCGCATTGATTTGAACATGAGCCTACTACTTCGCACTGATTTGCAACTAAATAATGTGTTTCGCATGGATATGAAGCTAAACCTTCTACATCCCGTGGATTTGAAGTTAAATCATGTGTTTCGCTTGGATTTGAAGCTAAACCTTCTACATCGCATTGATTTGAAGCTAAATCGTGTTTTTCGCATGGATTTGAGGCAAACTCGTTTGTTTCGCATGCAGTTGTAGCTAAGTAATGTATATCACAAGTATTTGTAGCTAAACCATTTGTTTCGCATGTATGTGAAGCTAAATCATGTGTTTACCATGACAATGAACCTAAATCATGTGTTGCCCATGGATTTGAAGCTTAATCATGTAATTTGCATGGATTTGAAGCTAACTTGATTGTATCCTCAGCATTTGAAGTTACTTCATTTATATCGCAAGTATATGAAGCTAAATCATATGTGTTTCGCTTGGTTTTGAAGCTAAACCTTCTACATCGCATTGATTTGAAGCTAAATCATGTGTTTCGGATGGATTTGAAGCTAAACCTTCTACATCGCATTGATTTGAAGCTAAATCATGTGTTTCGCGTGGATTTGAAGGTAACTCGTTGTTTCGCATGCAGTTGAAGCTAAATCATGCATTCCACACGTATTTGAAGCCGAACCATTAGATTCGCATGGATTTGAAGCTAAGCCTTCTACTTCGCACTGATTTGAATTTAAATCATGTGTTTCGCGAGGATTTGGAGCTAACTCGTTTGCTTCGAATGCAGTTGAAACTAAATCATGTATATCACAAGTATTTGCAGCTAAACAATTGATTCGCATGGATTTGAAGCTTCGCCTTCAACTTGGCATTGAATTGAAGCTAAATCGTGTGTTTTGCATGGATTTGAAGCTAACTCGTTTGTTTCTACTGTATTTGAAGCTATATCATTTATATCGCAAGTATTTGAAGCTAAAGCATTTGTTTCGCATGGATTTGAAGCTAAGCCTTCTACTTCGCATTGATTGGATCCTAAATCAAGTGTTTTACATGGATTTGAATCTAAGCCTTGATTTGCATAACATAGCATTGATTTGCAGCTGAATCATGTGTTTCGCATGGATTTGAAGCTAACTCGTTCGTTTCTCCTGCATTTGAAACTATATCACATATATCCCAAGTGTAGGAAGCTCAATCATTTGTTTCGCATGGATTTGAAGCTAAACCTGCTACTTCGCATTGATTTGAAGCTAAATTATGTGTTTCGCGTGGATTTTAATGCAACTCATTTGTTTGGCATGCAGTTGAAGCTATATCACCTATATCCAAAGTGTTGGAAGCTCAATCATTTGTTTCGCATGGATTTGAAGCTAAACCTGCTACTTCGCATTGATTTGAAGCTAAATCATGTGTTTCGCGTGGATTCGGAGATAACGCGTTTGCTTCGAATGCGGTTGAAGCTAAATCATGTATATCGCAAGTATTTGAGGCTAAACCATTTGTATCGCATGGATTTGAATCTCTGCCTTCTACTTCGCATTGATTTGACGCTCAATATTGTGTTTCGAATGGATTTGAAGCTAACTCGTTTGTTTCGCATGCAGTTGAAACTAAATCTTGTATATCACAAGTATTTGCAGCTAATCAATTGATTCGCATGGATTTGAAGCTAAGCCTTCTACTTCGCATTGGTTGGATCCTAAATCACGTGTTTTGCATGGATTTGAAGCTATGCCTTCTACATCGCATTGATTTGCAGCTGAATCTTGTGTTTCGCATGGATTTGAAGCTAACTCGTCCGTTTCAGCTGCATTTGAAACTATATGACTTATATCTCAAGTATTTGAAGCTAAATCATGTGTTTCTCTTGAATTTGAAGCTAAGCCTTCTACATCGCATTGATTTGAAACTAAATTATGTGTTTCGCGTGGATTTGAAGGTAACTCGTTGTTTTTCATGCTGTTGAAGCTAAATCATGCATTTCTCAAGAATTTGCAGCCGAACCATTAGATTCGCATGGATTTGAAGCTAAGCCTTCTACTTCGCACTGATTTGAAGTTAAATCATGTGTTTCGCGTCGATTTGGAGCTAACTCGTTTGCTTCGAATGCTGTTGAAGCTAAATCATGTGTTTCACATGGATTTGAAGCTAACTCGTTTGTTTCGCATGCAGTTGTAGCTAAATCATGTCTTTCACAAGTATTTGAAGATGAACCATTTGAATCGCATTGATTTGAACATGAGCCTACTACTTCGCACTGATTTGCAACTAAATAATGTGTTTCGCATGGATATGAAGCTAAACCTTCTACATCCCGTGGATTTGAAGTTAAATCATGTGTTTCGCTTGGATTTGAAGCTAAACCTTCTACATCGCATTGATTTGAAGCTAAATCGTGTTTTTCGCATGGATTTGAGGCAAACTCGTTTGTTTCGCATGCAGTTGTAGCTAAGTAATGTATATCACAAGTATTTGTAGCTAAACCATTTGTTTCGCATGTATGTGAAGCTAAATCATGTGTTTACCATGACAATGAACCTAAATCATGTGTTGCCCATGGATTTGAAGCTTAATCATGTAATTTGCATGGATTTGAAGCTAACTTGATTGTATCCTCAGCATTTGAAGTTACTTCATTTATATCGCAAGTATATGAATCTAAATCATATGTGTTTCGCTTGGTTTTGAAGCTAAACCTTCTACATCGCATTGATTTGAAGCTAAATCATGCGTTTCGGATGGATTTGAAGCTAAACCTTCTACATCGCATTGATTTGAAGCTAAATCATGTGTTTCGCGTGGATTTGAAGGTAACTCGTTGTTTCGCATGCAGTTGAAGCTAAATCATGCATTCCACACGTATTTGAAGCCGAACCATTAGATTCGCATGGATTTGAAGCTAAGCCTTCTACTTCGCACTGATTTGAAGTTAAATCATGTGTTTCGCGTGGATTTGGAGCTAACTCGTTTGCTTCGAATGCAGTTGAAACTAAATCATGTATATCACAAGTATTTGCAGCTAAACAATTGATTCGCATGGATTTGAAGCTTCGCCTTCAACTTGGCATTGAATTGAAGCTAAATCGTGTGTTTTGCATGGATTTGAAGCTAACTCGTTTGTTTCTCCTGTATTTGAAGCTATATCATTTATATCGCAAGTATTTGAAGCTAAAGCATTTGTTTCGCATGGATTTGAAGCTAAGCCTTCTACTTCGCATTGATTGGATCCTAAATCAAGTGTTTTACATGGATTTGAATCTAAGCCTTGATTTGCATAACATAGCATTGATTTGCAGCTGAATCATGTGTTTCGCATGGATTTGAAGCTAACTCGTTCGTTTCTCCTGCATTTGAAACTATATCACATATATCCCAAGTGTAGGAAGCTCAATCATTTGTTTCGCATGGATTTGAAGCTAAACCTGCTACTTCGCATTGATTTGAAGCTAAATTATGTGTTTCGCGTGGATTTTAATGTAACTCATTTGTTTGGCATGCAGTTGAAGCTATATCACCTATATCCAAAGTGTTGGAAGCTCAATCATTTGTTTCGCATGGATTTGAAGCTAAACCTGCTACTTCGCATTGATTTGAAGCTAAATCATGTGTTTCGCGTGGATTCGGAGATAACGCGTTTGCTTCGAATGCGGTTGAAGCTAAATCATGTATATCGCAAGTATTTGAGGCTAAACCATTTGTATCGCATGGATTTGAATCTCTGCCTTCTACTTCGCATTGATTTGACGCTCAATATTGTGTTTCGAATGGATTTGAAGCTAACTCGTTTGTTTCGCATGCAGTTGAAACTAAATCTTGTATATCACAAGTATTTGCAGCTAATCAATTGATTCGCATGGATTTGAAGCTAAGCCTTCTACTTCGCATTGGTTGGATCCTAAATCACGTGTTTTGCATGGATTTGAAGCTATGCCTTCTACATCGCATTGATTTGCAGCTGAATCTTGTGTTTCGCATGGATTTGAAGCTAACTCGTTCGTTTCTCCTGCATTTGAAACTATATCACATATATCCCAAGTGTAGGAAGCTCAATCATTTGTTTCGCATGGATTTGAAGCTAAACCTGCTACTTCGCATTGATTTGAAGCTAAATTATGTGTTTCGCGTGGATTTTAATGCAACTCATTTGTTTGGCATGCAGTTGAAGCTATATCACCTATATCCAAAGTGTTGGAAGCTCAATCATTTGTTTCGCATGGATTTGAAGCTAAACCTGCTACTTCGCATTGATTTGAAGCTAAATCATGTGTTTCGCGTGGATTCGGAGATAACGCGTTTGCTTCGAATGCGGTTGAAGCTAAATCATGTATATCGCAAGTATTTGAGGCTAAACCATTTGTATCGCATGGATTTGAATCTCTGCCTTCTACTTCGCATTGATTTGACGCTCAATATTGTGTTTCGAATGGATTTGAAGCTAACTCGTTTGTTTCGCATGCAGTTGAAACTAAATCTTGTATATCACAAGTATTTGCAGCTAATCAATTGATTCGCATGGATTTGAAGCTAAGCCTTCTACTTCGCATTGGTTGGATCCTAAATCACGTGTTTTGCATGGATTTGAAGCTATGCCTTCTACATCGCATTGATTTGCAGCTGAATCTTGTGTTTCGCATGGATTTGAAGCTAACTCGTCCGTTTCAGCTGCATTTGAAACTATATGACTTATATCTCAAGTATTTGAAGCTAAATCATGTGTTTCTCTTGAATTTGAAGCTAAGCCTTCTACATCGCATTGATTTGAAACTAAATTATGTGTTTCGCGTGGATTTGAAGGTAACTCGTTGTTTTTCATGCTGTTGAAGCTAAATCATGCATTTCTCAAGAATTTGCAGCCGAACCATTAGATTCGCATGGATTTGAAGCTAAGCCTTCTACTTCGCACTGATTTGAAGTTAAATCATGTGTTTCGCGTCGATTTGGAGCTAACTCGTTTGCTTCGAATGCTGTTGAAGCTAAATCATGTGTTTCACATGGATTTGAAGCTAACTCGTTTGTTTCGCATGCAGTTGTAGCTAAATCATGTCTTTCACAAGTATTTGAAGATGAACCATTTGAATCGCATTGATTTGAACATGAGCCTACTACTTCGCACTGATTTGCAACTAAATAATGTGTTTCGCATGGATATGAAGCTAAACCTTCTACATCCCGTGGATTTGAAGTTAAATCATGTGTTTCGCTTGGATTTGAAGCTAAACCTTCTACATCGCATTGATTTGAAGCTAAATCGTGTTTTTCGCATGGATTTGAGGCAAACTCGTTTGTTTCGCATGCAGTTGTAGCTAAGTAATGTATATCACAAGTATTTGTAGCTAAACCATTTGTTTCGCATGTATGTGAAGCTAAATCATGTGTTTACCATGACAATGAACCTAAATCATGTGTTGCCCATGGATTTGAAGCTTAATCATGTAATTTGCATGGATTTGAAGCTAACTTGATTGTATCCTCAGCATTTGAAGTTACTTCATTTATATCGCAAGTATATGAATCTAAATCATATGTGTTTCGCTTGGTTTTGAAGCTAAACCTTCTACATCGCATTGATTTGAAGCTAAATCATGCGTTTCGGATGGATTTGAAGCTAAACCTTCTACATCGCATTGATTTGAAGCTAAATCATGTGTTTCGCGTGGATTTGAAGGTAACTCGTTGTTTCGCATGCAGTTGAAGCTAAATCATGCATTCCACACGTATTTGAAGCCGAACCATTAGATTCGCATGGATTTGAAGCTAAGCCTTCTACTTCGCACTGATTTGAAGTTAAATCATGTGTTTCGCGTGGATTTGGAGCTAACTCGTTTGCTTCGAATGCAGTTGAAACTAAATCATGTATATCACAAGTATTTGCAGCTAAACAATTGATTCGCATGGATTTGAAGCTTCGCCTTCAACTTGGCATTGAATTGAAGCTAAATCGTGTGTTTTGCATGGATTTGAAGCTAACTCGTTTGTTTCTCCTGTATTTGAAGCTATATCATTTATATCGCAAGTATTTGAAGCTAAAGCATTTGTTTCGCATGGATTTGAAGCTAAGCCTTCTACTTCGCATTGATTGGATCCTAAATCAAGTGTTTTACATGGATTTGAATCTAAGCCTTGATTTGCATAACATAGCATTGATTTGCAGCTGAATCATGTGTTTCGCATGGATTTGAAGCTAACTCGTTCGTTTCTCCTGCATTTGAAACTATATCACATATATCCCAAGTGTAGGAAGCTCAATCATTTGTTTCGCATGGATTTGAAGCTAAACCTGCTACTTCGCATTGATTTGAAGCTAAATTATGTGTTTCGCGTGGATTTTAATGTAACTCATTTGTTTGGCATGCAGTTGAAGCTATATCACCTATATCCAAAGTGTTGGAAGCTCAATCATTTGTTTCGCATGGATTTGAAGCTAAACCTGCTACTTCGCATTGATTTGAAGCTAAATCATGTGTTTCGCGTGGATTCGGAGATAACGCGTTTGCTTCGAATGCGGTTGAAGCTAAATCATGTATATCGCAAGTATTTGAGGCTAAACCATTTGTATCGCATGGATTTGAATCTCTGCCTTCTACTTCGCATTGATTTGACGCTCAATATTGTGTTTCGAATGGATTTGAAGCTAACTCGTTTGTTTCGCATGCAGTTGAAACTAAATCTTGTATATCACAAGTATTTGCAGCTAATCAATTGATTCGCATGGATTTGAAGCTAAGCCTTCTACTTCGCATTGGTTGGATCCTAAATCACGTGTTTTGCATGGATTTGAAGCTATGCCTTCTACATCGCATTGATTTGCAGCTGAATCTTGTGTTTCGCATGGATTTGAAGCTAACTCGTTCGTTTCAGCTGCATTTGAAACTATATGACTTATATCGCAAGTATTTGAAGCTAAATCATGTGTTTCTCTTGAATTTGAAGCTAAGCCTTCTACATCGCATTGATTTGAAACTAAATTATGTGTTTCGCGTGGATTTGAAGGTAACTCGTTGTTTTTCATGCTGTTGAAGCTAAATCATGCATTTCTCAAGAATTTGCAGCCGAACCATTAGATTCGCATGGATTTGAAGCTAAGCCTTCTACTTCGCACTGATTTGAAGTTAAATCATGTGTTTCGCGTCGATTTGGAGCTAACTCGTTTGCTTCGAATGCTGTTGAAGCTAAATCATGTATATCACAAGTATTTGAAGCTAAACCATTTGTATCGCATGGATTTGAAGCACTGCCATCTACTTCGCATTAATTAGTAGCTAAATCACGTGTTTTGCATGGATTTGAAGCTAAACCTTCTACATCGCATTGATTTGAAGCTAAATCATGTGTTTCGCATGGATTTGAAGATAACAAGTTTGTTTCGCATGCAGTTGTAGCTAAATAATGTATATCACAAGTATTTCTAGCTAAACCATATTTTTCGCATGGATTTGAAGCTAAACCTTCTACATCGCATTGATTTGCAGCTGGATCTTGTGTTTCGCATGGATTTGAAGCTAACTCGTTCGTTTCGCCTGTATTTGAATCTATTTCACTTATATCGCAAGTATTTGAAGCTAAATCATGTGTTTCGCTTGGATTTGAAGCTAAACCTTGTACATCGCATTGATATGAAGCTAAATCGTGTGTTTCGCATGGATTTGAGGCAAACTCGTTTGTTTCGCATGCAGTTGTAGCTAAATAATGTATATCACAAGTATTTGTAGCTAAACCATTTGTTTCGCATGGATTTGAAGCTAACTCGTTCGTTGCGCATGCAGTTAAATCTAAATAACGTATACCACAAGTATTTGAAGCTAAACCATTTGTTTCGCATGGATTTGAAGCTAAACCTTCTACATCCCGTGGATTTGAAGTTAAATCATGTGTTTTGCATGGATTTGAAGCTAAACCTTCTACATCGCATTGATTTGCAGCTGAATCTTGTGTTTCGCTTGGATTTGAAGCTAACTCGTTCGTTTCGCCTGTAATTGAATCTATTTCACTTATATCGCAAGTATTTGAAGTTAAATCATGTGTTTCGCTTGGAGTTGAAGCTAAACCTTCTACATCGCATTGATTTGAAGCTAAATCGTGTGTTACGCATGGATTTGAGGCAAACTCGTTTGTTTCGCATGCAGTTGTAGCTAATTAATGTATATCACAAGTATTTGTAGCTAAACCATTTGTTTGCATGGATTTGAAGCTAAGCCATCTACTTCGCATTGATTTGAAGCTAAATCATTTGTTTCGCATAGAATTGAAGCTACCTCGTTTGTTCCTCCTGCTTTTGAAGCTATATCACTTATATCGCAAGTATTTGAAGCTAAATCATATGTGTCGCATGGATTTGAAGCTGATCCTACTACATCGCATTGATTTTAAGCAACATCTTGTGTATCGCATGGATTTGAAGCTAAACCTTCTACATCCCATGGATATGAAGCTAAATCATGTGTTTGGCATGGATTTGAAGCTAAACCTTCTACATCGCATTGATTTGCTGCTGAATCATGTGTTTCGCATGGATTTGAACCTAACTCGTTTGTGTCGCATGCAGTTGAAGCTAAATCATGTATATCACAAGTATTTGAATCTAAACCATTTCTTTCGCACTGATTTGATGCTAAATCATGTCTTTAGCATGGATTTGAACCTAACTCGTTTGTGTCGCATGCAGTTGAATCTAAATCATGTATATCACAAGTATTTGAATCTAAACCATTTGTATCGCATGGATTTGAATCTCTGCCTTCTACTTCGCATTGATTTGACGCTCAATATTGTGTTTCGAAAGGATTTGAAGCTAACTCGTTTGTTTGGCATGCAGTTGAAACTAAATCTTGTATATCACAAGTATTTGCAGCTAATCAATTGATTCGCATGGATTTGAAGCTAAGCCTTCTACTTCGCATTGGTTGGATCCTAAATCACGTGTTTTGCATGGATTTGAAGCTATGCCTTCTACATCGCATTGATTTGCAGCTGAATCTTGTGTTTCGCATGGATTTGAAGCTAACTCGTCCGTTTCAGCTGCATTTGAAACTATATGACTTATATCGCAAGTATTTGAAGCTAAATCATGTGTTTCTCTTGAATTTGAAGCTAAGCCTTCTACATCGCATTGATTTGAAACTAAATTATGTGTTTCGCGTGGATTTGAAGGTAACTCGTTGTTTCGCATGCTGTTTAAGCTAAATCATGCATTTCACAAGAATTTGCAGCCGAACTATTAGATTCGCATGGATTTTAATCTAAGCCTTCTACTTCGCATTGATTTGAAGTTAAATCATTTGTTTCGCATGGATTTGGATCTAAACCTCCTACGTCGCATTGATTTCCAGCTAAATCATGTGTTTCGCATGGATTTGAAGCTAACTCGTTCGTTGCGCATGCAGTTAAATCTAAATAACGTATATCACAAGTATTTGAAGCTAAACCATTTGTTTCGCATGGATTTGAAGCTAAGCTTTCTACTTCGTATTAATTAATAGCTAAATCACGTGTTTTGCATGGATTTGAAGCTAAACCTACTACATCGCATTGATTTGAAGCTAAATCATGTGTTTCGCATGGATTTGAAGCTAACTCGTTTGTTTCGCATGCAGTTGAAGCTAAATCATGTCTTTCACAAGTATTTGAAGATGAACCATTTGAATCGCATTGATTTGAACATGAGCCTACTACTTCGCACTGATTTGCAACTAAATAATGTGTTTCGCATGGATATGAAGCTAAACCTTCTACATCCCTTGGATTTGAAGTTAAATCATGTGTTTCGCTTGGATTTGAAGCTAAACCTTCTACATCGCATTGATTTGAAGCTAAATCGTGTTTTTCGCATGGATTTGAGGCAAACTCGTTTGTTTCGCATGCAGTTGTAGCTAAATAATGTATATCACAAGTATTTGTAGCTAAACCATTTGTTTCGCATGTATGTGAAGCTAAATCATGTGTTTACCATGACAATGAACCTAAATCATGTGTTGCCCATGGATTTGAAGCTTAATCATGTAATTTGCATGGATTTGAAGCTAACTTGATTGTATCCTCAGCATTTGAAGTTACTTCATTTATATCGCAAGTATATGAAGCTAAATCATATGTGTTTCGCTTGGTTTTGAAGCTAAACCTTCTACATCGCATTGATTTGAAGCTAAATCATGTGTTTCGGATGGATTTGAAGCTAAACCTTCTACATCGCATTGATTTGAAGCTAAATCATGTGTTTCGCGTGGATTTGAAGGTAACTGGTTGTTTCGCATGCAGTTGAAGCTAAATCATGCATTCCACACGTATTTGAAGCCGAACCATTAGATTCGCATGGATTTGAAGCTAAGCCTTCTACTTCGCACTGATTGGAAGTTAAATCATGTGTTTCGCGTGGATTTGGAGCTAACTCGTTTGCTTCGAATGGAGTTGAAACTAAATCATGTATATCACAAGTATTTGCAGCTAAACAATTGATTCGCATGGATTTGAAGCTTCGCCTTCAACTTGGCATTGAATTGAAGCTAAATCGTGTGTTTTGCATGGATTTGAAGCTAACTCGTTTGTTTCTCCTGTATTTGAAGCTATATCATTTATATCGCAAGTATTTGAAGCTAAAGCATTTGTTTCGCATGGATTTGAAGCTAAGCCTTCTACTTCGCATTGATTGGATCCTAAATCAAGTGTTTTACATGGATTTGAATCTAAGCCTTGATTTGCATAACATAGCATTGATTTGCAGCTGAATCATGTGTTTCGCATGGATTTGAAGCTAACTCGTTCGTTTCTCCTGCATTTGAAACTATATCACATATATCCCAAGTGTAGGAAGCTCAATCATTTGTTTCGCATGGATTTGAAGCTAAGCCTTCTACTTCGCATTGATTTGAAGCTAAATCATTTGTTTCGCATGGATTTGAAGCTAAACCTCCTACATCGCATTGATTTCCAGCTAAATCAAGTGTTTCGCATGGATTTGAAGCTAACTCGTTCGTTGCGCATGCAGTTAAATCTAAATAACGTATATGACAAGTATTTGAAGCTAAACCATTTGTTTCGGATGGATTTGAAGCTATGCCTTCTACTTCGCATTAATTAGTAGCTAAATCACGTGTTTTGCATGGATTTGAAGCTAAACCTTCTACATCGCATTGATTTGAAGTTAAATCATGTGTTTCGCAAGGATTTGAAGCTAACTCGTGTGTTTCGCATGCAGTTGAAGCTAAATCATGTCTTTCACAAGTATTTGAAGATGAACCATTTGAATCGCATTGATTTGAACATGAGCCTACTACTTCGCACTGATTTGCAACTAAATAATGTGTTTCGCATGGATTTGAAGCTAAACCTTCTACATCCCGTGGATTTGAAGTTAAATCATGTGTTTTGCATGGATTTGAAGCTAAACCTTCTACATCGCATTGATTTGCAGCTGAATCTTGTGTTTCGCATGGATTTGAAGCTAACTCGTTCGTTGCGCATGCAGTTAAATCGATATAACGTATATCACAAGTATTTGAAGCTAAACCATTTGTTTCGGATGGATTTGAAGCTAAGCCTTCTACTTCGCATTAATTAGTAGCTAAATCACGTGTTTTGCATGGATTTGAAGCTAAACCTTCTACATCGCATTGATTTGAAGCTAAATCATGTGTTTCGGATGGATTTGAAGCTAAACCTGCTACTTCGCATTGATTTGAAGCTAAATCATGTGTTTCGCGTGGATTCGGAGATAACGCGTTTGCTTCGAATGCGGTTGAAGCTAAATCATGTATATCGCAAGTATTTGAGGCTAAACCATTTGTATCGCATGGATTTGAATCTCTGCCTTCTACTTCGCATTGATTTGACGCTCAATATTGTGTTTCGAATGGATTTGAAGCTAACACGTTTGTTTCGCATGCAGTTGAAACTAAATCTTGTATATCACAAGTATTTGCAGCTAATCAATTGATTCGCATGGATTTGAAGCTAAGCCTTCTACTTCGCATTGGTTGGATCCTTAATCACGTGTTTTGCATGGATTTGAAGCTATGCCTTCTACATCGCATTGATTTGCAGCTGAATCTTGTGTTTCGCATGGATTTGAAGCTAACTCGTTCGTTTCAGCTGCATTTGAAACTATATGACTTATATCGCAAGTATTTGAAGCTAAATCATGTGTTTCTCTTGAATTTGAAGCTAAACCTTCTACATCGCATTGATTTGAAACTAAATTATGTCTTTCGCGTGGATTTGAAGGTAACTCGTTGTTTCGCATGCTGTTGAAGCTAAATCATGCATTTCACAAGAATTTGCAGCCGAACCATTAGATTCGCATGGATTTGAAGCTAAGCCTTCTACTTCGCACTGATTTGAAGTTAAATCATGTGTTTCGCGTCGATTTGGAGCTAACTCGTTTGCTTCGAATGCTGTTGAAGCTAAATCATGTATATCACAAGTATTTGAAGCTAAACCATTTGTATCGCATGGATTTGAAGCACTGCCATCTACTTCGCATTGATTAGTAGCTAAATCACGTGTTTTGCATGGATTTGAAGCTAAACCTTCTACATCGCATTGATTTGAAGCTAAATCATGTGTTTCGCATGGATTTGAAGATAACAAGTTTGTTTCGCATGCAGTTGTAGCTAAATAATGTATATCACAAGTATTTCTAGCTAAACCATATTTTTCGCATGGATTTGAAGCTAAGCCTTCTACTTCGCATTGATTTGAAGCTAAATCATTTGTTTCGCTTGGATTTGAAGCTAAACCTCCTACATCGCATTGATTTCCAGCTAAATCATGTGTTTCGCATGGATTTGAAGCTAACTCGTTCGTTGCTCATGCAGTTAAATCTAAATAACGTATATCACAAGTATTTGAAGCTAAACCATTTGTTTCGCATGGATTTGAAGCTAAGCCTTCTACTTCGCATTAATTAGTAGCTAAATCACGTGTTTTGCATGGATTTGAAGCTAAACCTTCTACATCGCATTGATTTGAAGCTAAATCATGTGTTTCGCATGGATTTGAAGATAACAAGTTTGTTTCGCATGCAGTTGTAGCTAAATAATGTATATCACAAGTATTTCTAGCTAAACCATATTTTTCGCATGGATTTGAAGCTAAGCCTTCTACTTCGCATTGATTTGAAGCTAAATCATTTGTTTCGCATGGATTTGAATCTAAACCTCCTACATCGCATTGATTTCCAGCTAAATCATGTGTTTCGCATGGATTTGAAGCTAACTCGATCGTTGCGCATGCAGTTAAATCTAAATAACGTATATCACAAGTATTTGAAGCTAAACCATTTGTTTCGCATGGATTTGAAGCTAATTCTTCTACTTCGCATTAATTAGTAGCTAAATCACGTGTTTTGCATGGATTTGAAGCTAAACCTTCTACATCGCATTGATTTGAAGCTAAATCATGTGTTTCGCATGGATTTGAAGCTAACTCGTTTGTTTCGCATGCAGTTGAAGCTAAATCATGTCTTTCACAAGTATTTGAAGATGAACCATTTGAATCGCATTGATTTGAACATGAGCCTACTACTTCGCACTGATTTGCAACTAAATAATGTGTTTCGCATGGATATGAAGCTAAACCTTCTACATCCCGTGGATTTGAAGTTAAATCATGTGTTTCGCTTGGATTTGAAGCTAAACCTTCTACATCGCATTGATTTGAAACTAAATCTTGTGTATCGCATGGATTTAAAGCTAAACCTTCTACATCGCATTGATTTGAAGCTAAATCATGTATTTCGCATGGATTTGAAGATAACAAGTTTGTTTCGCATGCAGTTGTAGCTAAATAATGTATATCACAAGTATTTCTAGCTACACCATTTTTTTCGCATGGGTTTGAAGCTAAACCTCCTACATCGCATTGATTTCCAGCTAAATCATGTGTTTCGCATGGATTTGAAGCTAACTCGTTCGTTGCGCATGCAGTTAAATCTAAATACCGTATATCACAAGTATTTGAAGCTAAACCATTTGTTTCGCATGGATTTGAAGCTAAGCCTTCTACTTCGCATTAATTAGTAGCTAAATCACGTGTTTTGCATGGATTTGAAGCTAAACCTTCTACATCGCATTGATTTGAAGCTAAATCATGTGTTTCGCATGGATTTGAAGATAACAAGTTTGTTTCGCATGCAGTTGAAGCTAAATCATGTCTTTCACAAGTATTTGAAGATGAACCATTTGAATCGCATTGATTTGAACATGAGCCTACTACTTCGCACTGATTTGCAACTAAATAATGTGTTTCGCATGGATATGAAGCTAAACCTTCTACATCCCGTGGATTTGAAGTTAAATCATGTGTTTCGCTTGGATTTGAAGCTAAACCTTCTACATCGCATTGATTTGAAGCTAAATCGTGTTTTTCGCATGGATTTGAAGCTAAACCTTCTACATCGCATTGATTTGAAACTAAATCATGTGTTTCGCGTGGATTTGAAGGTAACTCGTTTGTTTTGCATGCAGTTGAAGCTATATCACCTTTATCCCAAGTGTTTGAAGCTAAATCATATGTGTCGCATGGATTTGAAGCTAAACTTCTACATCGCAATGATTTGCAGCTGAATCATGTGTTTCGCATGGATTTGAAGCTAAATCATGTTTTTCCTATGGAGTTGAAGCTAACTCGTTTGTTTCGCATGCAGTTGAAGCTAAATCATGACTTTCACAAGTATTTGAAGATGAACCATTTGAATCGCATTGATTTGAACATGAGTCTACTACTTCGCACTGATTTGCAGCTAAATAATGTGTTTCGCATGGAATTGAATCTAACTTTTTTGGCCCATGCCGTTGTAGCTAAATAATGTATATAACAAGTATTTTGTAGCTAAACCATTTGTTTCGCATGGATTTGAAGCTAAACCTTCTACATCGCAATGATTTGCAGCTGAATCATGTGTTTCGCATGGATTTGAAGCTAACTCGTTTGTGTCGCATGCAGTTGAAGCTAAATCATGTATATCACAAGTATTTGAATCTAAACCATTTGATTCGCATGGGATTTGATGCTAAGCCTTCTACTTCAAACTGATTTGAAGCTAAATCATGTGTTTCGCGTGGATTTGAAGGTAACTCGTTTGTTTTGCATGCAGTTGAAGCTATATCACCTTTATCCAAGTGTTTGAAGCTAAATCATATGTGTCGCATGGATTTCAAGCTGAACCTACTACATCGCATTGATTTGAAACTAAATCTTGTGTATCGCATGGATTTAAAGCTAAACCTTCTACATCGCATTGATTTAAAGCTAAATCATGTGTTTCGCATGGATTTGAAGATAACAAGTTTGTTTCGCATGCAGTTGTAGCTAAATAATGTATATCACAAGTATTTCTAGCTAAACCATATTTTTCGCATGGATTTGAAGCTAAGCCTTCTACTTCGCATTGATTTGAAGCTAAATCATTTGTTTCGCATGGATTTGAATCTAAACCTCCTACATCGCACTGATTTCCAGCTAAATCATGTGTTTCGCATGGATTTGAAGCTAACTCGATCGTTGCGCATGCAGTTAAATCTAAATAACGTATATCACAAGTATTTGAAGCTAAACCATTTGTTTCGCATGGATTTGAAGCTAATTCTTCTACTTCGCATTAATTAGTAGCTAAATCACGTGTTTTGCATGGATTTGAAGCTAAACCTTCTACATCGCATTGATTTGAAACTAAATTATGTGTTTCGCGTGGATTTGAAGGTAACTCGTTGTTTCGCATGCTGTTGAAGCTAAATCATGCATTTCACAACAATTTGCAGCCGAACCATTAGATTCGCATGGATTTGAAGCTAAGCCTTCTACTTCGCACTGATTTGAAGTTAAATCATGTGTTTCGCGTCGATTTGGAGCTAACTCGTTTGCTTCGAATGCTGTTGAAGCTAAATCATGTATATCACAAGTATTTGAAGCTAAACCATTTGTATCGCATGGATTTGAAGCACTGCCATCTACTTCGCATTGATTAGTAGCTAAATCACGTGTTTTGCATGGATTTGAAGCTAAACCTTCTACATCGCATTGATTTGAAGCTAAATCATGTGTTTCGCATGGATTTGAAGATAACAAGTTTGTTTCGCATGCAGTTGTAGCTAAATAATGTATATCACAAGTATTTCTAGCTAAACCATATTTTTCGCATGGATTTGAAGCTAAGCCTTCTACTTCGCATTGATTTGAAGCTAAATCATTTGTTTCGCTTGGATTTGAAGCTAAACCTCCTACATCGCATTGATTTCCAGCTAAATCATGTGTTTCGCATGGATTTGAAGCTAACTCGTTCGTTGCGCATGCAGTTAAATCTAAATAACGTATATCACAAGTATTTGAAGCTAAACCATTTGTTTCGCATGGATTTGAAGCTAATTCTTCTACTTCGCATTAATTAGTAGCTAAATCACGTGTTTTGCATGGATTTGAAGCTAAACCTTCTACATCGCATTGATTTGAAGCTAAATCATGTGTTTCGCATGGATTTGAAGCTAACTCGTTTGTTTCGCATGCAGTTGAAGCTAAATCATGTCTTTCACAAGTATTTGAAGATGAACCATTTGAATCGCATTGATTTGAACATGAGCCTACTACTTCGCACTGATTTGCAACTAAATAATGTGTTTCGCATGGATATGAAGCTAAACCTTCTACATCCCGTGGATTTGAAGTTAAATCATGTGTTTCGCTTGGATTTGAAGCAAACCTTCTACATCGCATTGATTTGAAACTAAATCTTGTGTATCGCATGATTTAAAGCTAAACCTTCTACATCGCATTGATTTGAAGCTAAATCATGTATTTCGCATGGATTTGAAGATAACAAGTTTGTTTCGCATGCAGTTGTAGCTAAATAATGTATATCACAAGTATTTCTAGCTACACCATTTTTTTCGCATGGGTTTGAAGCTAAACCTCCTACATCGCATTGAATTCCAGCTAAATCATGTGTTTCGCATGGATTTGAAGCTAACTCGTTCGTTGCGCATGCAGTTAAATCTAAATAAGTAATATATCACAAGTATTTGAAGCTAAACCATTTGTTTCGCATGGATTTGAAGCTAAGCCTTCTACTTCGCATTAATTAGTAGCTAAATCACGTGTTTTGCATGGATTTGAAGCTAAATCATGTGTTTCGCATGGATTTGAAGATAACAAGTTTGTTTCGCATGCAGTTGTAGCTAAATAATGTATATCACAAGTATTTCTAGCTAAACCATATTTTTCGCATGGATTTGAAGCTAAGCCTTCTACTTCGCATTGATTTGAAGCTAAATCATTTGTTTCGCATGGATTTGAATCTAAACCTCCTACATCGCATTGATTTCCAGCTAAATCATGTGTTTCGCATGGATTTGAAGCTAACTCGATCGTTGCGCATGCAGTTAAATCTAAATAACGTATATCACAAGTATTTGAAGCTAAACCATTTGTTTCGCATGGATTTGAAGCTAATTCTTCTACTTCGCATTAATTAGTAGCTAAATCACGTGTTTTGCATGGATTTGAAGCTAAACCTTCTACATCGCATTGATTTGAAACTAAATTATGTGTTTCGCGTGGATTTGAAGGTAACTCGTTGTTTCGCATGCTGTTGAAGCTAAATCATGCATTTCACAAGAATTTGCAGCCGAACCATTAGATTCGCATGGATTTGAAGCTAAGCCTTCTACTTCGCACTGATTTGAAGCTAAATCATTTGTTTCGCTTGGATTTGAAGCTAAACCTCCTACATCGCATTGATTTCCATCTAAATCATGTGTTTCGCATGGATTTGAAGCTAACTCGTTCGTTGCGCATGCAGTTAAATCTAAATAACGTATATCACAAGTATTTGAAGCTAAACCATTTGTTTCGCATGGATTTGAAGCTAAGCCTTCTACTTCGCATTAATTAGTAGCTAAATCACGTGTTTTGCATGGATTTGAAGCTAAACCTTCTACATCGCATTGATTTGAAGCTAAATCATGTGTTTCGCATGGATTTGAAGATAACAAGTTTGTTTCGCATGCAGTTGTAGCTAAATAATGTATATCACAAGTATTTCTAGCTAAACCATATTTTTCGCATGGATTTGAAGCTAAGCCTTCTACTTCGCATTGATTTGAAGCTAAATCATTTGTTTCGCATGGATTTGAATCTAAACCTCCTACATCGCATTGATTTCCAGCTAAATCATGTGTTTCGCATGGATTTGAAGCTAACTCGATCGTTGCGCATGCAGTTAAATCTAAATAACGTATATCACAAGTATTGAAGCTAAACCATTTGTTTCGCATGGATTTGAAGCTAATTCTTCTACTTCGCATTAATTAGTAGCTAAATCACGTGTTTTGCATGGATTTGAAGCTAAACCTTCTACATCGCATTGATTTGAAGCTAAATCATGTGTTTCGCATGGATTTGAAGCTAACTCGTTTGTTTCGCATGCAGTTGAAGCTAAATCATGTCTTTCACAAGTATTTGAAGATGAACCATTTGAATCGCATTGATTTGAACATGAGCCTACTACTTCGCACTGATTTGCAACTAAATAATGTGTTTCGCATGGATATGAAGCTAAACCTTCTACATCCCGTGGATTTGAAGTTAAATCATGTGTTTCGCTTGGATTTGAAGCTAAACCTTCTACATCGCATTGATTTGAAACTAAATCTTGTGTATCGCATGGATTTAAAGCTAAACCTTCTACATCGCATTGATTTGAAGCTAAATCATGTATTTCGCATGGATTTGAAGATAACAAGTTTGTTTCGCATGCAGTTGTAGCTAAATAATGTATATCACAAGTATTTCTAGCTACACCATTTTTTTCGCATGGGTTTGAAGCTAAACCTCCTACATCGCATTGATTTCCAGCTAAATCATGTGTTTCGCATGGATTTGAAGCTAACTCGTTCGTTGCGCATGCAGTTAAATCTAAATAACGTATATCACAAGTATTTGAAGCTAAACCATTTGTTTCGCATGGATTTGAAGCTAAGCCTTCTACTTCGCATTAATTAGTAGCTAAATCACGTGTTTTGCATGGATTTGAAGCTAAACCTTCTACATCGCATTGATTTGAAGCTAAATCATGTGTTTCGCATGGATTTGAAGATAACAAGTTTGTCTCGCATGCAGTTGTAGCTAAATAATGTATATCACAAGTATTTCTAGCTAAACCATATTTTTCGCATGGATTTGAAGCTAAGCCTTCTACTTCGCATTGATTTGAAGCTAAATCATTTGTTTCGCATGGATTTGAATCTAAACCTCCTACATCGCATTGATTTCCAGCTAAATCATGTGTTTCGCATGGATTTGAAGCTAACTCGATCGTTGCGCATGCAGTTAAATCTAAATAACGTATATCACAAGTATTTGAAGCTAAACCATTTGTTTCGCATGGATTTGAAGCTAAGCCTTCTACTTCGCATTAATTAGTAGCTAAATCACGTGTTTTGCATGGATTTGAGGCAAACTCGTTTGTTTCGCATGCAGTTGTAGCTAAGTAATGTATATCACAAGTATTTGTAGCTAAACCATTTGTTTCGCATGTATGTGAAGCTAAATCATGTGTTTACCATGACAATGAACCTAAATCATGTGTTGCCCATGGATTTGAAGCTTAATCATGTAATTTGCATGGATTTGAAGCTAACTTGATTGTATCCTCAGCATTTGAAGTTACTTCATTTATATCGCAAGTATATGAAGCTAAATCATATGTGTTTCGCTTGGTTTTGAAGCTAAACCTTCTACATCGCATTGATTTGAAGCTAAATCATGTGTTTCGGATGGATTTGAAGCTAAACCTTCTACATCGCATTGATTTGAAGCTAAATCATGTGTTTCGCGTGGATTTGAAGGTAACTCGTTGTTTCGCATGCAGTTGAAGCTAAATCATGCATTCCACACGTATTTGAAGCCGAACCATTAGATTCGCATGGATTTGAAGCTAAGCCTTCTACTTCGCACTGATTTGAAGTTAAATCATGTGTTTCGCGTGGATTTGGAGCTAACTCGTTTGCTTCGAATGCAGTTGATACTAAATCATGTATATCACAAGTATTTGCAGCTAAACAATTGATTCGCATGGATTTGAAGCTTCGCCTTCAACTTGGCATTGAATTGAAGCTAAATCGTGTGTTTTGCATGGATTTGAAGCTAACTCGTTTGTTTCTCCTGTATTTGAAGCTATATCATTTATATCGCAAGTATTTGAAGCTAAAGCATTTGTTTCGCATGGATTTGAAGCTAAGCCTTCTACTTCGCATTGATTGGATCCTAAATCAAGTGTTTTACATGGATTTGAATCTAAGCCTTGATTTGCATAACATAGCATTGATTTGCAGCTGAATCATGTGTTTCGCATGGATTTGAAGCTAACTCGTTCGTTTCTCCTGCATTTGAAACTATATCACATATATCCCAAGTGTAGGAAGCTCAATCATTTGTTTCGCATGGATTTGAAGCTAAACCTGCTACTTCGCATTGATTTGAAGCTAAATCATGTGTTTCGCGTGGATTCGGAGATAACGCGTTTGCTTCGAATGCGGTTGAAGCTAAATCACGTATATCGCAAGTATTTGAGGCTAAACCATTTGTATCGCATGGATTTGAATCTCTGCCTTCTACTTCGCATTGATTTGACGCTCAATATTGTGTTTCGAATGGATTTGAAGCTAACTCGTTTGTTTCGCATGCAGTTGAAACTAAATCTTGTATATCACAAGTATTTGCAGCTAATCAATTGATTCGCATGGATTTGAAGCTAAGCCTTCTACTTCGCATTGGTTGGATCCTAAATCACGTGTTTTGCATGGATTTGAAGCTATGCCTTCTACATCGCATTGATTTGCAGCTAAATCATGTGTTTCGCACGGATTTGAAGATAACAAGTTTGTTTCGCATGCAGTTGTAGCTAAATAATGTATATCACAAGTATTTGTAGCTAAACCATTTGTTTCGCATGTATGTGAAGCTAAATCATGTGTTTACCATGACAATGAACCTAATCATGTGTTGCCCATGGATTTGAAGCTTAATCATGTGTTTTGCATGGATTTGAAGCTAACTTGATTGTATCCTCAGCATTTGGAGTTACTTCATTTATATCGCAAGTATATGAAGCTAAATCATATGTGTTCCGCTTGGTTTTGAAGCTAAACCTTCTACATCGCATTGGTTTGAAGCTAAATCATGTGTTTCGCATGGATTTGAAGCTAAACCTTCTACATCGCATTGATTTGAAGCTAAATCATGTGTTTCGCGTGGATTTGAAGGTAACTCGTTTGTTTTGCATGCAGTTGAAGCTATATCACCTTTATCCCAAGTGTTTGAAGCTAAATCATATGTGTCGAATGGATTTCAAGCTGAACCTACTACATCGCATTGATTTGAAACTAAATCTTGTGTATCGCATGGATTTAAAGCTAAACCTTCTACATCGCATTGATTTGAAGATAAATCATGTGTTTCGCATGGATTTGGAGATAACAAGTTTGTTTCGCATGCAGTTGAAGCTAAATCATGTCTTTCACAAGTATTTGAAGATGAACCATTTGAATCGCATTGACTTGAACATGAGCCTACTACTTCGCAGTGATTTGCAACTAAATAATGTGTTTCGCATGGATTTGAAGCTAAACCTTCTACATCCCGTGGATTTGAAGTTAAATCATGTGTTTTGCATGGATTTGAAGCTAAACCTTCTACATCGCATTGATTTGCAGCTGGATCTTGTGTTTCGCATGGATTTGAAGCTAACTCGTTCGTTTCGCCTGTATTTGAATCTATATCACTTATATCGCAAGTATTTGAAGCTAAATCATGTGTTTCGCTTGGATTTGAAGCTAAACCTTGTACATCGCATTGATGTGAAGCTAAATCGTGTGTTTCGCATGGATTTGAAGCTAAGCCTTGTACTTCGCATTGATTTGAAGCTAAATCATTTGTTTCGCATAGAACTGAAGCTACCTCGTTTGTCCCTCCTGCTTATGAAGCTATATCACTTATACCGCAAGTATTTGAAGCTAAATCATATGTGTCGCATGGATTTGAAGCTGAACCTTCTACATCGCATTGATTTGAAGCTAAATCTTGAGTATCGCATGGATTTGAAGCTAAACCTTCTACATCGCATTGAGTTGCAGCTAAATCATGTGTTTCGCATGGATTTGAAGCTAACTCGTTCGTTGCGCATGCAGTTAAATCTAAATAACGTATATCACAAGTATTTGAAGCTAAACCATTTGTTTCGCATAGATTTTAAGCTAAGCCTTCTACTTCGCGTTAATAGGAAGCTAAATCACGTGTTTTGCATGGATTTGAAGATGTACCTTCTACATCGCATTGATTTGAATCTAAATCATGTGTTTCGCATGGATTTGAAGCTAACTCGTTTGTTTCGCATGCAGTTGAAGCTAAATCGTGTCTTTCACAAGTATTTGAAGATGAACCATTTGAATCGCATTGATTTGAACATTGTAATGAGCCTACTACTTCGCACTGATTTGCAGCTAAATCATGTGTTTCGCATGGATTTGAAGCTAAACCTTCTTCAACCCGTGGATTTGAAGCTAAATCGTGTGTTTCGCATGGATTTGAAGCTAAACCTTCTACATCGCATTTATTTGCAGCTGAATCATGTGTTTCGCATGGATTTGAAGCTAACTCGTTCGTTTCGCCTGTATTTGAATCTATTTAACTTATATCGCAAGTATTTGAAACTAAATCATGTGTTTCGCATGGATTTGAAGCTAATCCTTCTACATCCCGTGGATTTGAAGCTAAATCATGTGTTTGGCAAGGATTTGAAGCTAAAACTTCTACATCGCATTTATTTGCAGCTGAACCATGTGTTTCGCATGGATTTGAAGCTAACTCGTTCGTTTCGCCTGTATTTGAATCTGTTTAGCTTATATGGCAAGTATTTGAAGTTAAATCATTTGTTTCGCATGGATTTGAAGCTAAACCTCCTACATCGCATTGATTTGCAGCTAAATCATGTGTTTCGCATGGATTTGAAGCTAACTCGTTTGTTTCGCATGCAGTTGAAGCTAAATCATGTCTTTCACAAGTATTTGAATCTAAACCATTTGATTCGCATGGGATTTGATGCTATGCCATCTACTTCTCACTGATTTGATGCTGAATCATGTCTTTCGCATGGATTTGATGCTAACTCGTTTGTTTCGCATGCAGTTGGAGATATATCATGTATATATCAACTATTAGAACCTAAACCATTTGTTTCGCATGTATGTGAAGCTAAATCATGTGTTTACCATGACAATGAACCTAAATCATGTGTTGCCCATGGATTTGAAGCTTAGTCATGTGTTTTGCATGGATTTGAAGCTAACTTGATTGTATCCACAGCATTTGAAGTTACTTTATTTATATCGCAAGTATTTGAAGCTAAACCATATGTGTTTCGCTTGGATTTGAAGCTAAACCTTCTACATCGCATTGATTTGAAGCTAAATCATGTGTTTCGCATGGATTTGAAGCTAACTCGTTTGTTCCTCCAGCTTTTGAAGCTATATTACTTATATCGCAAGTATTTGAAGCTAAATCATATGTGTCGCATGCATTTGAAGCTGAAACTTCTACATCGCATTGATTTGAAGCTAAATCTTGTGTATCGCATGGATTTGAAGCTAAACCTTCTACATCGCATTGATTTGCAACTAAATCATGTGTTTAGCATGGATTTGAAGGTAACTCGTCTGTTTTGCATGCAGTTGAAGCTACACCACCCATATCCCAAGTGCTTGAAGCTAAAACATGTGTTTCGCATGGACTTGAAGCTAACTCAGTTGTCTCTCCTGCATTTGAAGCTATATCACTTATATCGCAAGTATTTGAAGTTAAACCATTCGTTTCGCATGGATTTGAAGCTAAGCCTTATAATTCGCATTGTCTTGAAGCATAATAATGTATTTCGCGTGGATTCGAAGCTAACTCGTCTGTTTCGAATGCAGCTGAAACTAAATCATGTATATCACAATTATTTGAATCTAAACCATTTGTATGGCATGGATTTGAAGATAAGCCTTCTACTTCGCACTGATTTGCAGCTACATAATGTGTTTAAATCATGTGTTTCACATGGATTTGTAGCTATCCCGTTTGATTCGTCTGCATTTGAAGCTATATCACTTATACCGCAAGTATTTGAAGCTAAATCATTTGTTTCCCATGGATTTGAAGATAACTCGTTTGTTGCGCCTGCAGTTGAATCTATATCACTTATATCACAACTATTTGAAGCAAAATCAATTGTTCCGCATGGATTTGAAGCTAAGCCTTCTACTTCGCATTGATATCAAGCTAAATCACGTGTTTCGCATGGATTTGAAACTAACACATTTGTTTCGCAAGCAGTTGAAGCTAAATGATGTATGTCACATGCATTTGAAGCTAAACCATTTGTTCCGCCTGGATTTGAAGCAAAGCCTTCTACTTCGCATTGATTTGAAACTAAATCATGTGTTTCGCATGGATTTGAAGCTAACTCGTTTGTTTCGCATGCAGTTGTAGCTAAATAATGTATATCACAAGTATTTGTACCTAAATCATTTGTTTCGCATGGATTTGAAGCTAAGCCTTGACTTTCGCATTGATTTGAAGCTAAATCATATGTTTCGCATAGAACTGAAGCTACCTCGTTTGTCCCTCCTGCTTTTGAAGCTATATCACTTATATCGCAAGTATTTGAAGCTAAATCATATGTGTCGCATGGATTTGAAGCTGAACCTTCTACATCGCATTGATTTGAAGCTAAATCTTGAGAATCGCATGGATTTGAAGCTAAATCATGTTATTCGCTTGGACTCGAAGATAACTCGCTTGTTTAGCCTGCATTTGAAGCTCTACCATTTATACTGCAAGTATTTGAATCTAAATCATTCGTTTCGCATGGATTTGAAGCTAATCCTTCTAATTCGAATTCGTTTGCATCTAAATCATGTGTTTCGCATGGATTTGAAGCTAACTCGTTCGTTTCGCCTGTATTTGAATCTATTTAACTTATATCGCAAGTATTTGAAACTAAATCATGTGTTTCGCATGGATTTGAAGCTAAACCTTCTACATCCCGTGGATTTGAAGCTAAATCATGTGTTTGGCAAGGATTTGAAGCTAAAACTTCTACATCGCATTTATTTGCAGCTGAACCATGTGTTTCGCATGGATTTGAAGCTAACTCGTTTGTTTCGCATGCAGTTGAAGCTAAATCATGTCTTTCACAAGTATTTGAATCTAAACCATTTGATTCGCATGGGATTTGATGCTAAGCCTTCTACTTCTCACTGATTTGATGCTGAATCATGTCTTCCGCATGGATTTGATGCTAACTCGTTTGTTTCGCATGCAGTTGGAGATATATCATGTATATATCAACTATTAGAACCTAAACCATTTGTTTCGCATGTATGTGAAGCTAAATCATGTGTTTACCATGACAATGAACCTAAATCATGTGTTGCCCATGGATTTGAAGCTTAGTCATGTGTTTTGCATGGATTTGAAGCTAACTTGATTGTATCCTCAGCATTTGAAGTTACTTTATTTATATCGCAAGTATTTGAAGCTAAATCATATGTGTTTCGCGTGGATTTGAAGCTAAACCATCCACATCGCATTGATTTGAAGCTAAATCATGTGTTTCGCATGGATTTGAAGCTAACTCGTTTGTTCCTCCAGCTTTTGAAGCTATATTACTTATATCGCAAGTATTTGAAGCTAAATCATATGTGTCGCATGCATTTGAAGCTGAAACTTCTACATCGCATTGATTTGAAGCTAAATCTTGTGTATCGCATGGATTTGAAGCTAAACCTTCTACATCGCATTGATTTGCAACTAAATCATGTGTTTAGCATGGATTTGAAGGTAACTCGTCTGTTTTGCATGCAGTTGAAGCTACACCACCCATATCCCAAGTGCTTGAAGCTAAATCATGTGTTTCGCATGGATTTGAAGCTGAACCTTCTACATCGTATTGATGTGAAGCTAAATCTTGTAAATCGCATGGGTTTGAAGCTAAACCTTCTACTTCGCATTGATTTGTATCTAAATCATGTGTTTCGCATGGATATGAAGCTAACTCGTTCGTTGCGCATGCAGTTAAATCTAAATAACATTTATCACAAGTATTTGAAGCTAAAACATGTGTTTCGCATGGATTTGAAGCTAACTCAGTTGTCTCTCCTGCATTTGAAGCTATATCACTTATATCGCAAGTATTTGAAGTTAAACCATTCGTTTCGCATGGATTTGAAGCTAAGCCTTATAATTCGCATTGTCTTGAAGCATAATAATGTATTTCGCGTGGATTCGAAGCTAACTCGTCTGTTTCGAATGCAGCTGAAACTAAATCATGTATATCACAATTATTTGAATCTAAACCATTTGTATGGCATGGATTTGAAGATAAGCCTTCTACTTCGCACTGATTTGCAGCTACATAATGTGTTCCGCATGGATTTGAAGCTAAGCCTTCTGCTTCGCATTGATTAGAAGCTAAATCATGTGTTTCACAAGGATTTGTAGCTAACCCGTTTGATTCGTCTGCATTTGAAGCTATATCACTTATACCGCAAGTATTTGAAGCTAAATCATTTGTTTCCCATGGATTTGAAGATAACTCGTTTGTTGCCCCTGCAGTTGAATCTATATCACTTATATCACAACTATTTGAAGCAAAATCAATTGTTCCGCATGGATTTGAAGCTAAGCCTTCTACTTCGTATTGATATCAAGCTAAATCATGTGTTTCGCATGGATTTGAAACTAACACATTTGTTTCGCAAGCAGTTGAAGCTAAATCATGTATATCACAAGTATTTGAAGCTAAACCATTTGTTCCGCCTGAATTTGAAGCAAAGCCTTCTACTTCGCGTTGATTTGAAGCTAAATCATGTGTATCGCATTGATTTGAAGCTAACTCATTTGTTTCGCCTGCATTTGAAGCTGTATCATTTATATCGCAAGTATTTGAAGCTAAATCATACGTTTCGCATGGATTTGATGTTAAACCTACTAATTCGCACTGTTTTGAAGCTAAATAATGTATTTCGCGTGGATTAGAAGCTAATTCGTCTGTTTCGAATGCAGCTGAAGCTAAATCATGTATATCACAAGTATTTGAAGCTAAACGATTTGTATCGCATGGATTTGAAGCTAAACCTTCTACATCCCATGGATTTGAAGCTAAATCATGTGTTTGGCATGGATTTGAAGCTAAACCTGCTACATCGCATTGATGTGCATCTGAATCATGTGTTTCGCATGAATTTGAAGCTAACTCGTTTGTGTCGCATGCTGTTGAAGCTAAATCATGTATATCACAAGTATTTGTAGCTAAACCATTTGATTCGCATGGAATTTGATGCTAAGCCTTCTACTTCTCACTGATTTGATGCTGAATCATGTCTTTCGCATGGATTTGATGCTAACTCGTTTGTTTCGCATGCAGTTGGAGATATATCATGTATATGACAAGTATTTGAAGCTAAACCATTTGTTTCGCATGTATGTGAAGCTAAATCATGTGTTTACCATGACAATGAACCTAAATCATGTGTTGCCGATGGATTTGAAGCTTAATCATGTGTTTTGCATGGATTTGAAGCTAACTTGATTGTATCATCAGCATTTGAAGTTACTTCATTTATATCGCAATTATTTGAAGCTAAATCATATGTGTTTAATGTGCTAAATCAATAGCTCGTTCGTTGCACATACTGTTAAATCTAAATAACGTATACCACAAGTATTTGATGCTAAACCATTAGTTTCGCATGGTTTTGAAGCTAAGCCTTCTACTTCGTATTAATTGGAAGCTAAACCACGTGTTTTGCATGGACTTGAAGCTGAACCTTCTACATCGCATTGATTTGCAAATGAATCATGTGTTTCGCATGGATTTGAAGCTAACTCGTACGTTTCGCCTGTATTTGAATCTATATCACTTATATCGCAAGTATTTGAAGCTAAATCATGTGTTTCGCTTGGATTTGAAGCTAAACCTTCTCCATCGCATTCATTTGAACCAATTCATGTGTTTCGCGTGGATTTGAAGCTAACTCGTTTGTTTCGCATGCAGTTGTAGCTAAATAATGTATATCACAAGTATTTGTACCTAAATCATTTGTTTCGCATGGATTTGAAGCTAAGCCTTGACTTTCGCATTGATTTGAAGCTAAATCATTTGTTTCGCATAGAACTGAAGCTACCTCGTTTGTCCCTCCTGCTTTTGAAGCTATATCACTTATATCGCAAGTATTTGAAGCTAAATCATGTGTGTCGCATGGATTTGAAGCTGAACCTTCTACATCGCATTGATTTGAAGCTAAATCTTGAGAATCGCATGGATTTGAAGCTAAATCATGTTATTCGCTTGGACTCGAAGATAACTCGCTTGTTTAGCCTGCATTTGAAGCTCTACCATTTATACTGCAAGTATTTGAATCTAAATCATTCGTTTCGCATGGATTTGAAGCTAATCCTTCTAATTCGAATTCTTTTGCATCTAAATCATGTGTTTCGCATGGATTTGAAGCTAAATCGTTTGTTTCGCATGGATTTGTAGCTAAACCTTCTACATCGTATTGATTTGAAGCTAAATCATGTGTTTCGCATGGATTTGAAGCTAACTTGTTTGTTTCCCCTGCATTTGAAGCTATATCACTTATATCGCAAGTATCTGAATCTAAATCAATTGTTTCTCATGTATTTGAAGCAAAGCCTTCTACTTCTCATTGATTTGAAGATAAATCATGTGTTTCTCATGGATTTGAAGCTATCTCGTTCGTTCCTCTTGCATTTGAAGCTATACCATTTATATCGCAAGTATCTGAAGCTAAATCATTTTTTTCGCATGGATTTGAAGCTAAACCTTCTACATCGCACTGATTTGCAGCTTAATAATGTGTTTTGCATGGCTTTGAAGCTAACTCGTTTGTTTCCCCTACATTAAGAGCTATATCACTTATATAACAAGTACCTGATGCTAAATCATTTGTTTCGCATGGATTTGGAGCAAAACCTTCCACATCGCATTGATTTCCAGCTAAATCATGTGTTTCGCATGGACTTGAAGCTAAACCTTCTACATGAAATTGATTTGAAGCTAAATCATGTGTTTCGCGTGGATTTGAAGGTGACTCGTTTGTTTCGCATGCAGTTGAAGCTATATCACCTATATCCCAAGTGTTTGAAACACAATCATTTGTTTCGCATGGATTTGAAGCTAAACCTTCTACATTCGCATTGATTTGAAGCTAAATCGTGTGTTTCGCATGGATTTGAAGGTAACTCGTTTGTTTCGCATGCATTTGTCGCTAAATAATGTATATCACAAGTATTTGTAGCTAAACCATTTGTTTCGCATGGATTTGAAGCTAAGCCTTCTACTTCGCATTGATTAGAAGCTAAATCATTTGTTTCGCATGGATTTGAAGCTAAACCTTCTACATCGCATTGATTTGAAGCTAAATCATGTGTTTCGCGTGGATTTGAAGCTAACTCGTTTGTTTCGCATGCAGTTGTAGCTAAATAATGTATATCACAAGTATTTGTAGCTACACCATTTGTTTCGCATGGATTTGAAGCTAAGCCTTCTACTTCCCATTGATTTGATGCTAAATCATTTGTTTCGCATAGAATTGAAGCTACCTCGTTTGTTCCTCCTGCTTTTGAAGCTATATCACTTATATCGCAAGTATTTGAAGCTAAATCATATGTGTCGCATGGATTTGAAGCTGAACCTTCTACATCGCATTGATTTGAAGCTAAATCTTGTGTATCGCATGGATTTGAAGCTAAACCTTCTACATCGCATTGATTTGAAGCTAAATCATGTGTTTCGCATGGATTTAAAGCTAACTCGTTTGTTTCTCATGCAGTTGTAGCTAAATAATGTATATCACAAGTATTTGTAGCTAAACCATTTGTTTCGCATGGATTTGAAGCTAAGCCTTCTACATCGCATTGATTTGAAGCTAAATCATTTGTTTCGCATGGATTTGAAGCTAAACCTTCTACATCGCATGGATTTGAAACTAAACCTTGTACATCGCATTGAGTTGCAGCTAAATCATGTGTTTCGCATGGATTTGAAGCTAACTCGTTCGTTGCGCATGCAGTTAAATCTAAATAACGTATATCACAAGTATTTGAAGCTAAACCATTTGTTTCGCATAGATTTTAAGCTAAGCCTTCTACTTCGCATTAATAGGAAGCTAAATCACGTGTTTTGCATGGATTTGAAGATGAACCTTCTACATCGCATTGATTTGAAGCTAAATCATGTGTTCCGCATGGATTTGAAGCTAACTCGTTTGTTTCGCATGCAGTTGAAGCTAAATCATGTCTTACACAAGTATTTGAAGATGAACCATTTGAATCGCATTGATTCGAAAATGAGCCTACTACTTCGCACTGATTTGCAGCTAAATAATGTGTTTCGCATGGAATTGAAGCTGCCTCGCTTGTTCCTCCTGCTTTTGATGCTATATCACGTATATCGCAAGTATTTGAAGCTAAATCATATGTGTCGCATGGATTAGAAGCTGAACCTACTACATCGCATTGATTTGAAGCAAAATCTTGTGTATCGCATGGATATGAAGCTAAACCTTCTACATCGCATTGATTTGAAGCTAAATCATGTGTTTCGCATGGATTTGAAGCTAACTCGTTTGTTTCGCATGCAGTTGTAGCTAAATAATGTATATCACAAGTATTTGTAGCTAAATCATTTGTTTCGCATGGATTTGACGCTAAGCCTTCTACTTCGCATTGATTTGAAGCTAAATCATTTGTTTCGCATGGATTTGAAGCTAAACCTTCTACATCGCATGGATTTGAATCTAAACCTTGTACATCGCATTGAGTTGCAGCTAAATCATGTGTTTCGCATGGATTTGAAGCTAACTCGTTCGTTGTGCATGCAGTTAAATCTAAATAACGTATATCACAAGTATTTGAAGCTAAACCATTTGTATCGCATGGATTTGAAGCTAAGCCTTCTACTTCGCATTAATTAGAAGCTAAATCACGTGTTTTGCATGGATTTGAAGCTAAAGCTACTACATCGCATTGATTTGAATCTAAATCATGTGTTTCGCATGGATTTGAAGCTAAATCGTTTGTTTCGCATGCAGTTGAAGCTAAATCATGTCTTTCACAAGTATTTGAAGATGAACCACTTGAATCGCATTGATTTGAACATGAGCCTACTACTTCGCACTGATTTGCAGCTAAATCATGTGTTTCGCATGGATTTGAGCTAAACATTCTACATCCCGTGGATTTGAAGCTAAATCGTGTGTTTCGCATGGATTTGAAGCTAAACCTTCTACATCGCATTTATTTGCAGCTGAATCATGTCTTTCGCATGGATTTGAAGCTAACTCGTTCGTTTCGCCTGTATTTGAATCTATCTAACTTATATCGCAAGTATTTGAAGCTAAATCATGTGTTTCGCATGGATTTGAAGCTAAACCTTCTACAATCCCGTGGATTTGAAGCTAAATCATGTGTTTGGCATGGATTTGAAGCTATAACTTCTACATCGCATTTATTAGCAGCTGAATCATGTGTTTCGCATGGATTTGAAGCTAACTCGTTCGTTTCGCCTGTATTTGAATCTGTTTAAATTATATGGCAAGTATTTGAAGCTAAATCATGTGTTTCGCTTGGATTTGAAGCTAAACCTTCTACATCGCATTGATTTGAAGCTAAATCGTGTGTTTCGCATGGATTTGATGCAAACTCGTTTGTTTGCATGCAGTTGTAGCTAAATAATGTATATCACAAGTATTTGTAGCTAAACCATTTGTTTCGCATGGATTTGAAGCTAAGCCATCTACTTCGCATTGATATGAAGCTAAATCATTTGTTTCGCATGGATTTGAAGCTAAACCTTCTACATCGCATGGATTTGAAACTAAACCTTGTACATCGCATTGAGTTGCAGCTAAATCATGTGTTTCGCATGGATTTGAAGCTAACTCGTTCGTTGTGCATGCAGTTAAATCTAAATAACGTGTATCACAAGTATTTGAAGCTAAACCATTTGTATCGCATGGATTTGAAGCTAAGCCTTCTACTTCGCATTAATTAGAAACTAAATCACGTGTTTTGCATGGATTTGAAGCTAAAGCTACTACAACGCATTGATTTGAATCTAAATCATGTGTTTCGCATGGATTTGAAGCTAAATCGTTTGTTTCGCATGCAGTTGAAGCTAAATCATGTCTTTCACAAGTATTTGAAGATGAACCATTTGAATCGCATTGATTTGAACATGAGCCTACTACTTCGCACTGATTTGCAGCTAAATCATGTGTTTCGCATGGATTTGAGCTAAACCTTCTACATCCCGTGGATTTGAAGCTAAATCGTGTGTTTCGCATGGATTTGAAGCTAAACCTTCTACATCGCATTTATTTGCAGCTGAATCATGTCTTTCGCATGGATTTGAAGCTAACTCGTTCGTTTCGCCTGTATTTGAATCTATCTAACTTATATCGCAAGTATTTGAAGCTAAATCATGTGTTTCGTATGGATTTGAAGCTAAACCTTCTACAATCCCGTGGATTTGAAGCTAAATCATGTGTTTGGCATGGATTTGAAGCTATAACTTCTACATCGCATTTATTAGCAGCTGAATCATGTGTTTCGCATGGATTTGAAGCTAACTCGTTCGTTTCGCCTGTATTTGAATCTGTTTAACTTATATGGCAAGTATTTGAAGCTAAATCATGTGTTTCGCTTGGATTTGAAGCTAAACCTTCTACATCGCATTGATTTGAAGCTAAATCGTGTGTTTCGCATGGATTTGATGCAAACTCGTTTGTTTGCATGCAGTTGTAGCTAAATAATGTATATCACAAGTATTTGTAGCTAAACCATTTGTTTCGCATGGATTTGAAGCTAAGGCATCTACTTCGCATTCATTTGAAGCTAAATCATTTGTTTCGCATGGAATTGAAGCTACCTCGTTTGTTCCTCCTACTTTTGAAGCTATATCACTTATACTGCAAGTATTTGAAGTTAAATCATATGTGTGGCATGGATTTGAAGCTAAACCTACTACATCGCATTGATTTGAAGCTTAATCGTGTGTTTCGCATGGATTTGAAGCTACGCCTTCTACTTCGTACTGTTTTGAAGCTTAGTCATGTGTTTTGCATGGATTTGAATCTATCTCGTTTGTTTCGCCTGCAGTTGAATCTATATCACTTACATCACAAGTTTTTGAAGCATAACCATTTGTTCCGCATGGATTTGAAGCTACGCCTTCTACTTTCCATTGATTTGAAGCTAAATCATCTGTTTCGCTTGGATTTGAAGCTAACACGTTTGATTCACATGCAGTTGAAGCTAAATCATGTATTTCACAAGAATTTGAAGCCGAACCATTAGATTCGCATCGATTTGAAGCTGAGCCTTCTACTTCGCACTGATTTGAAGCTAAATCATGTGTCTCGCTTGGATTTGAAGCAAAGCCTTCTACTTCGAATTGATTTGAATCTAAATCATGTATTTCGCATGGATCTGAAGCTAACTCGTTTGTTTCGCCAGCATTTGAAGCTATATCACTTATATTCGCAAGTATTTGTTGCTAAATCATTCGTTTCGCATGGGTTTGAAGCTAAGCCTTCTACTTCCCATTGATTTGAAGTTAAATCATGTGTTTCCCTTGGATTTGAAGCTGAATCGTTTTTTTCGCATGCAGTTGAATCTATATTATTTATATCGCAAGTATCTGAAGCTAAATCATTTGTTTCGCATCGATTTGAAGCTAAACCATCTACATCGCATTCATTTGAAACTAATCATGTGTTTCGCGTGGATTTGAAGGTAACTCGTTTGTCTTGCATGCAGTCGAAGCTATATCACCTTTATCCCAAGTGTTTGAAGCTAAATCATATGTGTCGCATGGATTTGAAGCTGAACCTACTACATCGCATTGATTTGAAGCTAAATCTTGTGTATCGCATGGATTTAAAGCTAAACCTTCTACATCGCATTCATTTGAAGCTAAATCATGTGTTTCGCATGGATTTGATGCTAACTCGTTCGTTTCGCCTGCAGTTGAATCTACATCACTTATATCGCAAGTATTTGAAGCTAAATCATGTGTATCGCGTGGATTTTGAAGCTAACTCGTTTGATTAGTCTGCATTTGAAGCTATATCACTTATACCCCAAGTGTTTGAAGCTAAACGATTTGTATCGCATGGATTTGAAGATAAGCCTTCTACTTCGCATTGATTTGAAGCTAAATCATGTGTTTCGCATGGATTTGAATCTAACTCGTTTGTGTCGCCTGTAGTTGAAGCTATATCACTTATATTCCCAAGTATTTACAGCTAAATCTTTCGTTTCGCATGGATTTGATGATAACTCGTTTGTTTCGCCTGCATTTGAATCTGTATCATTTATATCGCAAGTATTTGAAGCTAAATCATTCGTTTCGCATGGATTTGAAGCTAAGGCTTCTAATTCGCACTGTTTTCAAGCTAAATAATGTAGTTCGCGTGGATTAGAAGCTAATTCGTCTGTTTCGAATGCAGCTGAAGCTAAATCATGTATATCACAATTATTTGAAGCTAAACAATTTGTATCGCATGGATTTGAATATAAGCCTTCTACTTCGCATTGATTTGCAGCTAAATCATGTGTTTCGAATGTATTTGAAAGTAACGCGTTTGTTTCGCATGCAGTTGAAGCTAAATCATGTCATTCACAAGTATTTGAAGATGAACCATTTGAATAGCATGGATTTGAACCTGAGCCTTCTACTTCGCACTGATTTGCAGCTAAATAATTTGTTTCGCATGGATTTGAAGCTAAACCATCTACATCCCATGGATTTTTAAGCTAACTCGCTCGATTCGCCTGCAGTTAAATCTAAATAACGTATATCACAAGTATTTGATGCTAAAACATGTGTTTCGCATGGATTTGAAGCTAACTCATTTGTCTCTCCTGCATTTGAAGCTATACCACTTATATCGCAAGTATTTGAAGTTAAACCATTCGTTTCGCATAGATTTGAAGCTAAGCCTTATAATTCGCATTGTCTTGAAGCTTAATAATGTATTTCGCGTGGATTCGAACCTAACTCGTCTGTTTCGAATGCAGCTGAAGCTAAATCATGTATATCACAAGTATTTGAAGCTAAACCATTTGTATCGCATGGATTTGAAGCTCTGCCTTCTACTTCGCATTGATTTGACGCTGAATATTGTGTTTCGAATGGATTTGAAGCTAACTCGTTTGTTTCGCATGCAGTTGAAACTAAATCATGTATATCACAAGTATTTGCAGATAAACAATTGATTAGCATGGATTTGAAGCTAAGCCTTCTACTTCGCATTGATTGGATCCTAAATCATGTGTTTTGCATGGATTTGAAGCTTAGCCTTCTACATCACATTGATTTGAAGCTAAATCATGTGTTTCGCGTGGATTTGAAGGTAACTCGTTTGTTTCGCATGCAGTTGAAGCTAAATCATGTCTTTCACAAGTATTTGAAGATGAACCATTTGATTCGCATGGCTTTGAACCTGAGCCTTCTACTTCGCACTGATTTGCACCTAACAAATGTGTTTCGCATGGATTTGAAGCTAAAACTTCTACATCCCATGGATTTGAAGCTAAATCATGTGTTTGGAAGGATTTGAAGTAAAACCTGCTACTTCGCATTGATTTGAAGCTAAATTATGTGTTTCGCTTGGATTCGGAGCTAACTCGTTTGCTTCGAATGCAGTTGAAGCTAAATCATGTATATCACAAGTATTTGAAGCTAAACCATTTGTATCGCATGGATTTGAAGCTCTGCCTTCTACTTCGCATTGATTTGTCGCTAAATATTGTGTTTCGAATAGATTTGAAGCTAACTCGTTTGTTTCGCATGCAGTTGAAACTAAATCATGCATTTCACAAGTATTTGAATCCGAAACATTAGATTCGCATCGATTTGAAGCTAAGCCTTCTACTTGGCATTGAATTGAAGCTAAATCGTGTGTTTTGCATGGATTTGAAGCTAACGCGTTTGTTTCTCCTGTATTTGAAGCTATATCATTTATATCGCAAGTATTTGAAGCTAAAGCATTTGTTTCGCATGGATTCGAAGCTAAGGCTTCTACTTCGCATTGATTGGATCCTAAATCACGTGTTTTGCATGGATTTGAATCTAAGCCTTCTACATCGCATTGATTTGAAGCTAAATCATGTGTTTCGTATGGATTTGAAGCTAACTCGTTCGTTTCGCCTGCAGTTGAATCTACATCACTTATATCGCAAGTATTTGACGCTAAATCATGTGTATCGCGTGGATTTTGAAGCTAACTCGTTTGATTAGTCTGCATTTGAAGCTATATCACTTATACCCCAAGTGTTTGAAGCTAAATCATTTGTTTCGCATGGATTTGGAGCTAAACCTTATACATCGCATTGATTTGCAGCTAAATCATGTGTTTCGCATGGATTTGAAGCTAACTCGTTCGTTGTGCATACAGATATATCTAAATAACGTATATCACAAGTATTTGAAGCTAAACCATTTGTTTCGCATGGATTTGAAGCTAAGCCTTCTACTTCGTATTAATTGGAAGCTAAATCACGTGTTTTGCATGGATTTGATGCTGAACCTTCTACATCGCATTGATTTGCAAATGAATCATGTGTTTCGCATGGATTTGAAGCTAACTCGTTCGTTTCGCCTGTATTTGAACCTATATCACTTATATCGCAAGTATTTGAAGCTAAATCATGTGTTTCGCTTGGATTTGAAGCTAAACCTTCGACATCGCATTCATTTGAACCAATTCATGTGTTTCGCGTGGATTTAAAGGTAACTCGTTTGTTTCGCATGGATTTGAAGCTAACTCGTTCGTTTCGCCTGTATTTGAATCTATATTACTTATATCGCAACTATTTGAAACTAAATCATATGTATCGCATGGATTTGAAGCTGAACCTTCTTCATCGAATTGATTTGAAGCTAAATCTTGTGTATCGCATGGATTTGAAGCTAAACCTTCTACATCGCATTGATTTGAAGCTAAATCATGTGTTTCGCATGGATTTGAAGCTAACTCGTTCGTTGGCCTGCAGTTGAATCTACATCACTTATATCGCAAGTATTTGAAGCTAAATCATGTGTATCGCATGTATTTGAAGCTAACTCGTTTGTTTCGCATGCAGTTGTAGCTGAATAATGTATATCACAAGTATTTGTAGCTAAATCATTTGTTTCGCATGGATTTGAAGCTAAGCCTTCTACTTCGCATTGATTTGAAGCTAAATCATTTGTTTCGCATAGAACTGAAGCTACCTCGTTTGTTCCTCCTGCTTTTGAAGCTATATCACTTATATCGCAAGTATTTTAAGCTAAATCATATGTGTCGCATGGATTTGAAGCTGAACTTTCTACATCGAATTGATTTGAAGCTAAATCTTGTGTATCGCATGGATTTGAAGCTAAACCTTCTACATCGCATTGATTTGAAGCTAAATCATGTGTTTCGCATGGATTTGAAGCTAACTCGTTCGTTTCGCCTGCAGTTGAATCTACATCACATATATCGCAAGTATTTGAAGCTAAATCATGTGTATCGCGTGGATTTTGAAGCTAACTCGTTCGTTTCGCCTGCAGTTGAATCTACATCACATATATCGCAAGTATTTGTAGCTAAATCATGTGTATCGCGTGGATTTTGAAGCTAACTCGTTCGATTCGCCTGCTGTTGAAGCTATATCACTTATATCGCAAGTATTTGAAGCTAAATCATATGTGTTGCATGGATTTGAAGCTGAACCTTCTACATCGAATTGATTTGAAGCTAAATCTTGTGTTTCGCATGGATTTGATGCTAACTCGTTCGTTGCGCATGCAGTTAAATCTAAATAACGTATATCACAAGTATTTGAAGCTAAACCATTTGTTTCGCATGGATTTGAAGCTAAGCCTTTTACTTCGTATTAATTGGAAGCTAAATCACGTGTTTTGCATGGATTTGAAGCTGAACCTTCTACATCGCTATGATTTGCAAATGAATCATGTGTTTCGCATGGATTTGAAGCTAACTCGTTCGTTTCGCCTGTATTTGAATCTATATCACTTATATCGCAAGTATTTGAAGCTAAATCATGTGTTTCGCTTGGATTTGAAGCTAAACCTTCTACATCTCATTCATTTGATCCAATTCATGTGTTTCGCGTGGATTTGAAGGTAACTCGTTTGTTTCGCATGCAGTTGAAGCTATATCAACTTTATCCCAAGTGTTTGAAGTTCAATCATTTGTTTCACATGGATTTGAAGCTAAACCTTCTACATCGCATTGATTTGAAGCTAACTCATGTGTTTCGCGTGGATTTGAAGGTAACTCGTTTGTTTCGCATGCAGTTGGAGCTATACCGCCTATATCCCAAGTGTTTGAAGCTCAATCATTTGTTTCGCATGGATTTGAAGCTAAACCTTCTACATCGCATTGATTTGAAGCTAAATCATGTGTTTCGCATGGATTTGAAGCTAACTCGTTCGTTTCGCCTGCAGTTGAATCTACATCACTTATATCGCAAGTATTTGAAGCTAAATCATGTGTATCGCATGGATTTTGAAGCTAACTCGTTCGATTCGCCTGCATATGGAGCTATATCATTTATATCGCAAGTATATGAAGCTAAATCATATGTGTCGCATGGATTTGAAGCTGAACCTTCTACATCGAATTGATTTGAAGCTAAATCTTGTGTATCGCATGGATCCGAAGCTAAACCTTCTACATCGCATTGATTTGAATCTAAATCATGTGTTTCGCATGGATTTGAAGCTAACTCGTTCGTTTCGCCTGCAGTTGAATCTACATCACTTATATCGCGAGTATTTGAAGCTAAATCATGTGTATCGCGTGGATTTTGAAGCTAACTCGTTTGATTAGTCTGCAGTTGAAGCTATATCACCTTTATCCCAAGTGTTTGAAGCTCAATCATTTGTTTCACATGGATTTGAAGCTTAAACCTCTACATCGCATTGATTTCAAGCTAACTCATTTGTTTCGCATAGAACTGAAGCTAAACATTCTGCATCGCATTGATTTGCAGCTAAACCATGTGTTTCGCATGGATTTGAAGCTAACTCGTTCGTTGCGCATACAGTTAAATCTCATAACGTATATCACAAGTATTTGAAGCTAAATCATATGTTTCGCATGGATTTGAAGCTAACTCGTTCGTTGCGCATCCAGTTAAATCTAATAACTTATATCACAAGTATTTGAAGCTAAACCATTTTGTCGCATGGATTTGAAGCTAAGCCTTCTACTTCGTATTAATTGGAAGCTAAATCACGTGTTTGCATGGATTTGAAGCTGAACCTTCTACATCGCTTTGATTTGCAAATGAATCATGTGTTTCGCATGGTTTTGAAGCTAACTCGTTCGTTTCGCCTGTATTTGAATCTATATCACTTATATCGCAAGTATTTGAAGCTTAATCATGTGTTTCGCTTGGATTTGGAGCTAAACCTTCTACATCGCATTCATTTGAACCAATTCATGTGTTTCGCGTGGATTTGAAGGTAACTCGTTTGTTTCGCATGCATTTGAAGCTATATCACCTTTATCCCAAGTGTTTGAAGTTCAATCATTTGTTTCACATGGATTTGAAGCTAAACCTTCTACATCGCATTGATTTGAAGCTAACTCATGTGTTTCGCGTGGATTTGAAGGTAACTCGTTTGTTTCGCACGCAGTTGTAGCTATACCACCTATATCTCAAATGTTTGAAGCTCAATCATGTGTCTCGCATGGATTTGAAGCTAACTCGTTTGTTTCGCATGCAGTTGTAGCTAAATAATGTATATCACAAGTATTTGTAGCTAAATCATTTTTTTCGCATGGATTTGAAGCTAACTCGTTCGTTTCGCCTGCAGTTGAATCTACATCACTTATATCGCGAGTATTTGAAGCTAAATCATGTGTATCGCGTGGATTTTGAAGCTAACTCGTTTGATTAGTCTGCATTTGAAGCTATATCACTTATACCCCAAGTGTTTGAAGCTCAATCATTTGTTTCGCATGGATTTGTAGCTAAACCTTCTACATCGCATTCATTTGAACCAATTCATGTGTTTCGCGTGGATTTGAAGGTAACTCGTTTGTTTCGCATGCAGTTGAAGCTATATCACCTTTAACCCAAGTGTTTGAAGCTCAATCATTTGTTTCACATGGATTTGAAGCTAAACCTTCTACATCGCATTGATTTGAAGCTAACTCATGTGTTTCGCGTGGATTTGAAGGTAACTCGTTTGTTTCGCATGCAGTTGGAGCTATACCACCTATATCTCAAATGTTTCAAGCTCAATCATTTGTTTCGCATGGATTTGAAGCTAAGCCTTCTACTTCGTATTAATTGGAAGCTAAATCACGTGTTTTGCATGGATTTGAAGCTGAACCTTCTACATCGCTTTGATTTGCAAATGAATCATGTGTTTCGCATGGATTTGAAGTTAACTCGTTCGTTTCGCCTGTATTTGAATCTATATCACTTATATCGCAAGTATTTGAAGCTTAATCATGTGTTTCGCTTGGATTTGGAGCTAAACCTTCTACATCGCATTCATTTGAACCAATTCATGTGTTTCGCGTGGATTTGAAGGTAACTCGTTTGTTTCGCATGCATTTGAAGCTATATCACCTTTATCCCAAGTGTTTGAAGTTCAATCATTTGTTTCACATGGATTTGAAGCTAAACCTTCTACATCGCATTGATTTGAAGCTAACTCATGTGTTTCGCGTGGATTTGAAGGTAACTCGTTTGTTTCGCACGCAGTTGTAGCTATACCACCTATATCTCAAATGTTTGAAGCTCAATCATGTGTCTCGCATGGATTTGAAGCTAACTCGTTTGTTTCGCATGCAGTTGTAGCTAAATAATGTATATCACAAGTATTTGTAGCTAAATCATTTTTTTCGCATGGATTTGAAGCTAACTCGTTCGTTTCGCCTGCAGTTGAATCTACATCACTTATATCGCGAGTATTTGAAGCTAAATCATGTGTATCGCGTGGATTTTGAAGCTAACTCGTTTGATTAGTCTGCATTTGAAGCTATATCACTTATACCCCAAGTGTTTGAAGCTCAATCATTTGTTTCGCATGGATTTGTAGCTAAACCTTCTACATCGCATTCATTTGAACCAATTCATGTGTTTCGCGTGGATTTGAAGGTAACTCGTTTGTTTCGCATGCAGTTGAAGCTATATCACATTTAACCCAAGTGTTTGAAGCTCAATCATTTGTTTCACATGGATTTGAAGCTAAACCTTCTACATCGCATTGATTTGAAGCTAACTCATGTGTTTCGCGTGGATTTGAAGGTAACTCGTTTGTTTCGCATGCAGTTGGAGCTATACCACCTATATCTCAAATGTTTCAAGCTCAATCATTTGTTTCGCATGGATTTGTAGCTAAACCTTCTACATCGCATTGATTTTAAGCTAACTCATGTGTTTCGCGTGGATTTGAAGGTAACTCGTTTGTTTCGCATGCAGTTGGAGCTATAACACCTATATCCCAAGTTTTTGAAGCTCAATCATTTGTTTCGCATGGTTTTGAAGCTAAACCTTCTACATCGCATTGATTTTAAGCTAAATCATGTGTTTCGCATGGATTTGAAGCTAACTCGTTTGTTTCGCATGCAGTTGCAGCTAAATAATGTATATCACAAGTATTTGTAGCTAAGTCATTTGTTTCGCATGGATTTGAAGCTAAGCCTTCTACTTCGCATTCATTTGAAGCTAAATCATTTGTTTCGCATAGAACTGAAGCTACCTCGTTTGTTCCTCCTGCTTTTGAAGCTATATCACTTATATCGCAAGTATTTGAAGCTAAATCATATGTGTCACATGGATTTGAAGCTGAACCTTCTTCATCGAATTAATTTGAAGCTAAATCTTGTGTATCGCATGGATTTGAAGCTAAACCTTCTACATCGCATTGATTTGAAGCTAAATCATCTGTTTCGCATGGATTTGAAGCTAACTCGTTCGTTGCGCATACAGTTAAATCTAAATAACGTATATCACAAGTATTTGAAGCTAAACCATTTGTTTCGCATGGATTTGAAGCTAAGCCTTCTCCTTCGCATTAATTGGAAGCTAAATCACGTGTTTTGCATGGATTTGAAGCTGAACCTTCTACATCGCTTTGATTTGCAAATGAATCATGTGTTTCGCATGGATTTGAAGCTAACTCGTTCGTTTCGCCTGTATTTGAATCTATATCACTTATATCGCAAGTATTTGAAGCTTAATCATGTGTTTCGCTTGGATTTGGAGCTAAACCTTCTACATCGCATTCATTTGAACCAATTCATGTGTTTCGCGTGGATTTGAAGGTTACTCGTTTGTTTCGCATGCAGTTGAAGCTATATCACCTTTATCCCAAGTGTTTGAAGTTCAATCATTTGTTTCACATGGATTTGAAGCTAAACCTTCTACATCGCATTGATTTGAAGCTAACTCATGTGTTTCGCGTGGATTTGAAGGTAACTCGTTTGTTTCGCATGCAGTTGTAGTTATACCACCTATATCTCAAATGTTTGAAGCTCAATCATTTGTTTCGCATGGATTTGAAGCTAAACCTTCTACATCGCATTGATTTTAAGCTAAATCATGTGTTTCGCATGGATTTGAAGCTAACTCGTTTGTTTCGCCTGCAGTTGTAGCTAAATAATGTATATCACAAGTATTTGTAGCTAAGTCATTTGTTTCGCATGGATTTGAAGCTAAGCCTTCTACTTCGCATTCATTTGAAGCTAAATCATTTGTTTCGCATAGAACTGAAGCTACCTCGTTTGTTCCTCCTGCTTTTGAAGCTATATCACTTATATCGCAAGTATTTGAAGCTAAATCATATGTGTCGCATGGATTTGAAGCTGAACCTTCTTCATCGAATTGATTTGAAGCTAAATCTTGTGTATCGCATGGATTTGAAGCTAAACCTTCTACATCGCATTGATTTGAAGCTAAATCATCTGTTTCGCATGGATTTGAAGCTAACTCGTTCGTTGCACATACAGTTAAATCTAAATAACGTATATCACAAGTATTTGAAGCTAAACGATTTGTTTCGCATGGATTTGAAGCTAAGCCTTCTCCTTCGCATTAATTGGAAGCTAAATCACGTGTTTTGCATGGATTTGAAGTTGAACCATCTACATCGCATTGATTTGCAAATGAATCATGTGTTTCGCATGGCTTTGAAGCTAACTCGTTCGTTCCGCCTGTATTTGAATCTATATCACTTATATCGCAAGTATTTGAAGCTAAATCATGTGTTTCGCTTGGATTTGATGCTAAACCTTCTACATCGCATTCATTTGAACCAATTCATGTGTTTCGCGTGGATTTGAAGGTAACTCGATTGTTTCGCATGCAGTTGAAGCTATATCACATTTATCCCATGTGTTTGAAGCTCAATCATTTGTTTCGTATGAATTTGAAGCTAAACCTTCTACATCGCATTGATTTGAAGCTAACTCATGTGTTTCGCGTGGATTTGAAGGTAACTCGTTTGTTTCGCATGCAGTTGAAGCTATAACACCTATATCCCAAGTGTGTGAAGCTCAATCATTTGTTTCGCATGGATTTGAAGCTAAACCGTCTACATCGCATTGATTTTAAGCTAAATCGTGTGTTTCGCATGGATTTGAAGCTAACTCGTTTGTTTCGCATGCAGTTGTAGCTAAATAATGTATATCACAAGTATTTGTAGCTAAATCATTTGTTTCGCATGGAATTGAAGCTACCTCGTTTGTTCCTCCAGATTTTGAAGCTATATCACTTATATCGCAAGTATTTGAAGTTAAATCATGTGCGTCGCATGGATTTGAGGCTGAACTTTCTACATCGCATAGATTTGCAACTAAATCATGTGTTTCGCATGGATCTGAAGCTAACTCGTTTGTTTCGCCTGCATTTGAAGCTATATCACTTATATTCGCAAGCATTTGATGCTAAATCATCCGTTTCGCATGGATTTGAAGCTAAGCCTTTTACTTCGCATTGATTTGAAGTTAAATCATGTGTTTCCCTTGGATTTGAAGCTGAATCGTTTTTTTCGCATGCAGTTGAATCAATATCATTTATATCGCAAGTATCTGAAGCTAAATCATTTGTTTCTCATGGATTTGAAGCTAAACCTTCTACATCGCATTGATTTTAAGCTAAATCATGTGTTTCGCATGGATTTGAAGCTAACTCGTTCGTTTCGCCTGCAGTTGAATCTACATCACATATATCGCAAGTATTTGAAGCTAAATCATGTGTATCGCGTGGATTTTGAAGCTAACTCGTTCCATTCGCCTGCTGTTGAAGCTATATCACTTATATCGCAAGTATTTGAAGCTAAATCATATGTGTTGCATGGATTTGAAGCTGAACCTTCTACATCGAATTGATTTGAAGCTAAATCTTGTGTTTCGCATGGATTTGATGCTAACTCGTTCGTTGCGCATGCAGTTAAATCTAAATAACGTATATCACAAGTATTTGAAGCTAAACCATTTGTTTCGCATGGAGTTGAAGCTAAGCCTTTTACTTCGTATTAATTGGAAGCTAAATCACGTGTTTTGCATGGATTTGAAGCTGAACCTTCTACATCGCTATGATTTGCAAATGAATCATGTGTTTCGCATGGATTTGAAGCTAACTCGTTCGTTTCGCCTGTATTTGAATCTATATCACTTATATCGCAAGTATTTGAAGCTAAATCATGTGTTTCGCTTGGATTTGAAGCTAAACCTTCTACATCTCATTCATTTGATCCAATTCATGTGTTTCGCGTGGATTTGAAGGTAACTCGTTTGTTTCGCATGCAGTTGAATCTACATCACATATATCGCAAGTATTTGAAGCTAAATCTTGTGTATCGCGTGGATTTTGAAGCTAACTCGTTCGTTTCGCCTGCAGTTGAATCTACATCACATATATCGCAAGTATTTGAAGCTAAATCATGTGTATCGCATGTATTTGAAGCTAACTCGTTTGTTTCGCATGCAGTTGTAGCTGAATAATGTATATCACAAGTATTTGTAGCTAAATCATTTGTTTCGCATGGATTTGAAGCTAAGCCTTCTACTTCGCATTGATTTGAAGCTAAATCATTTGTTTCGCATAGAACTGAAGCTACCTCGTTTGTTCCTCCTGCTTTTGAAGCTATATCACTTATATCGCAAGTATTTTAAGCTAAATCATATGTGTCGCATGGATTTGAAGCTGAACTTTCTACATCGAATTGATTTGAAGCTAAATCTTGTGTATCGCATGGATTTGAAGCTAAACCTTCTACATCGCATTGATTTGAAGCTAAATCATGTGTTTCGCATGGATTTGAAGCTAACTCGTTCGTTTCGCCTGCAGTTGAATCTACATCACATATATCGCAAGTATTTGAAGCTAAATCATGTGTATCGCGTGGATTTTGAAGCTAACTCGTTCGTTTCGCCTGCAGTTGAATCTACATCACATATATCGCAAGTATTTGAAGCTAAATCATGTGTATCGCGTGGATTTTGAAGCTAACTCGTTCGATTCGCCTGCTGTTGAATCTACATCACATATATCGCAAGTATTTGAAGCTAAATCATGTGTATCGCGTGGATTTTGAAGCTAACTCGTTCGATTCGCCTGCTGTTGAAGCTATATCACTTATATCGCAAGTATTTGAAGCTAAATCATATGTGTTGCATGGATTTGAAGCTGAACCTTCTACATCGAATTGATTTGAAGCTAAATCTTGTGTTTCGCATGGATTTGATGCTAACTCGTTCGTTGCGCATGCAGTTAAATCTAAATAACGTATATCACAAGTATTTGAAGCTAAACCATTTGTTTCGCATGGATTTGAAGCTAAGCCTTTTACTTCGTATTAATTGGAAGCTAAATCACGTGTTTTGCATGGATTTGAAGCTGAACCTTCTACATCGCTATGATTTGCAAATGAATCATGTGTTTCGCATGGATTTGAAGCTAACTCGTTCGTTTCGCCTGTATTTGAATCTATATCACTTATATCGCAAGTATTTGAAGCTAAATCATGTGTTTCGCTTGGATTTGAAGCTGAACCTTCTACATCTCATTCATTTGATCCAATTCATGTGTTTCGCGTGGATTTGAAGGTAACTCGTTTGTTTCGCATGCAGTTGAAGCTATATCAACTTTATCCGAAGTGTTTGAAGTTCAATCATTTGTTTCACATGGATTTGAAGCTAAACCTTCTACATCGCATTGATTTGAAGCTAACTCATGTGTTTCGCGTGGATTTGAAGGTAACTCGTTTGTTTCGCATGCAGTTGGAGCTATACCGCCTATATCCCAAGTGTTTGAAGCTCAATCATTTGTTTCGCATGGATTTGAAGCTAAACCTTCTACATCGCATTGATTTGAAGCTAAATCATGTGTTTCGCATGGATTTGAAGCTAACTCGTTCGTTTCGCCTGCAGTTGAATCTACATCACTTATATCGCAAGTATTTGAAGCTAAATCATGTGTATCGCATGGATTTTGAAGCTAACTCGTTCGATTCGCCTGCATATGGAGCTATATCATTTATATCGCAAGTATATGAAGCTAAATCATATGTGTCGCATGGATTTGAAGCTGAACCTTCTACATCGAATTGATTTGAAGCTAAATCTTGTGTATCGCATGGATCCGAAGCTAAACCTTCTACATCGCATTGATTTGAATCTAAATCATGTGTTTCGCATGGATTTGAAGCTAACTCGTTTGTTTCGCCTGCATTTGATTCTATACCATTTATATCGCAAGTATTTGAAGCTAAATCATTCGTTTCGCATGGATTTGAAGCTAAGCCTTCTAATTCGCACAGTTTTGAAGCTAAATAATGTATTTCGCGTGGATTAGATGCTAACTCGTCTGTTTCGAATGCAGCTGAAGCTAAATCATGTATATCACAAGTATTTGAAGCTAAACGATTTGTATCGCATGGATTTGAAGATAAGCCTTCTACTTCGCATTGATTTGAAGCTAAATCATGTGTTTCCAATGGATATGAAGCTAAATCATGTGTTTCGCACGGATGTGAAGCTAACTCGTTTCTTTTGTCTGCATTTGAAGCTGTTTCATTTATATCGCAAGTATTTGAAGCTTCCTCGTTTGTTTCGCATGCATTTGAATCTGTATCCCTTATATTCGCAAGTATTTGAAGCTAAATCATTTGTTTCGCATGGATTTGAAGCTAAGCCTTCTACTTCACATTGATTTGAAGCTAAATCATTTGTTTCGCATGGATTTGAAGCTAAACCTTCTACATCGCATTGATTTGAAGCTGAATCATGTGTTTCGCATGGATTTGAAGCTAACTCGTTAGTTTCGCAGGCAATTGTAGCTATATAATGCATATCACAAGTATTTGTAGCTAAACCATTTGTTTCGCATGGATTTGAAGCTACGCCATCTACTTCGCATTGATTTGAAGCTAAATCATTTGTTTCGCATGGAATTGAAGCTACCTCGTTTGTTCCTCCAGCATTTGAAGCGATATCACTTATATCGCAAGTATTTGAAGCTAAATCATATGTGTCGCATGGATTTGAAGCTGAACCTACTACATCGCATTGATTTGAAGCAAAATCTTGTGTATCTCATGGATTTGAAGCTAAAGCTTCTACATGCCATGGATATGAAGCTAAATCATGTGTTTGGCATGGATTTGAAGCTAAACCTTCTACATCGCATTGATTTGCTGCTGAAACATGTGTTTCGCAAGGATTTGAACCTAACTCGTTTGTGTCGCATGCAGTTGAAGCTAAATCATGTATATCACAAGTATTTGAATCGAAACCATTTGTTTCGCATGGATTTGAATTTAAGCCTTCTACTTCGCATTGATTTGAAGCTAAATCATTTGTTTCGTATGGATTTGAAGCTAAACCTCCTACATCGCATTGATTTGCAGCTAAATCATGTGCTTCGCATGGATTTGAAGCTAACTCGTTCGTTGCGCATGCAGTTAAATCTAAATAACGTATATCACAAGTATTTGAAGCTAAACCATTTGTTTCGCATAGATTTGAAGCTAAGCCTTCTACTTCGCATTAATAGGAAGCTAAATCACGTGTTTTGCATGGATTTGAAGCTAAACCTTCTACATCGCATTGATTTGAAGCTAAATCATGTGTTTCGCGTGGATTTGAAGGTAACTCGTTTGTTTCGCATGCAGTTGGAGCTATACCGCCTATATCCCAAGTGTTTGAAGCTCAATCATTTGTTTCGCATGGATTTGAAGCTAAACCTACTACATCGCATTGATTTGAAGCTAAATCATGTGTTTCGCATGGATTTGAAGCTATGCCATCTACTTCGCACTGATTTGAAGCTAAATCGTGTGTTTCGCATGGATTTGATGCAAACTCGTATGTTTCGCATGCAGTTGTAGCTAAATAATGTATATCACAAGCATTTGTAGCTTATCCATTTGTTTCGCATGGATTTGAAGCTAAGCCTTCTACTTCGCATTGATTTGAAGCTAAATCATGTGTTTCGCGTGGATTCGGAGATAACGCGTTTGCTTCGAATGCAGTTGAAGCTAAATCATGTATATCGCAAGTATTTGAAGTTAAACCATTTGTATCGCATGGGTTTGAATCTCTGCCTTCTACTTCGCATTGATTTGACGCTCAATATTGTGTTTCGAATGGATTTGAAGCTAACTCGTTTGTTTCGCATGCAGTTGAAACTAAATCTTGTATATCACAAGTATTTGCAGCTAATCAATTGATTCGCATAGATTTGAATCTAAGCCTTCTACTTCGCATTGGTTGGATCCTAAATCACGTGTTTTGCATGGATTTGAAGCTAAACCTTCTACATCGCATTGATTTGAAGTTAAAACGTGTGTTTCGCATGGATTTGAAGCTAACTCGTTTGTTTCGCATGCAGTTGTAGCTAAATAATGTATATCACAAGTATTTGTAGCTAAACCATTTGTTTCGCATGGATTTGAAGCTAATCCTTCTACTTCGCATTGATTTGAAGCTAAATCATTTGTTTCGCATGGAATTGAAGCTACCTCGTTTGTTCCTCCAGCATTTGAAGCGATATCACTTATATCGCAAGTATTTGAAGCTAAATCATATGTGTCGCATGGATTTGAAGCTGAACCTACTACATCGCATTGATTTGAAGCAAAATCTTGTGTATCTCATGGATTTGAAGCTAAAGCTTCTACATGCCATGGATATGAAGCTAAATCATGTGTTTGGCATGGATTTGAAGCTAAACCTTCTACATCGCATTGATTTGCTGCTGAAACATGTGTTTCGCAAGGATTTGAACCTAACTCGTTTGTGTCGCATGCAGTTGAAGCTAAATCATGTATATCACAAGTATTTGAATCGAAACCATTTGTTTCGCATGGATTTGAAGTTAAGCCTTCTACTTCGCATTGATTTGAAGCTAAATCATTTGTTTCGTATGGATTTGAAGCTAAACCTCCTACATCGCATTGATTTGCAGCTAAATCATGTGCTTCGCATGGATTTGAAGCTAACTCGTTCGTTGCGCATGCAGTTAAATCTAAATAACGTATATCACAAGTATTTGAAGCTAAACCATTTGTTTCGCATAGATTTGAAGCTAAGCCTTCTACTTCGCATTAATAGGAAGCTAAATCACGTGTTTTGCATGGATTTGAAGCTAAACCTTCTACATCGCATTGATTTGAAGCTAAATCATGTGTTTCGCGTGGATTTGAAGGTAACTCGTTTGTTTCGCATGCAGTTGGAGCTATACCGCCTATATCCCAAGTGTTTGAAGCTCAATCATTTGTTTCGCATGGATTTGAAGCTAAACCTACTACATCGCATTGATTTGAAGCTAAATCATGTGTTTCGCATGGATTTGAAGCTGTGCCATCTACTTCGCACTGATTTGAAGCTAAATCGTGTGTTTCGCATGGATTTGATGCAAACTCGTATGTTTCGCATGCAGTTGTAGCTAAATAATGTATATCACAAGCATTTGTAGCTTATCCATTTGTTTCGCATGGATTTGAAGCTAAGCCTTCTACTTCGCATTGATTTGAAGCTAAATCATGTGTTTCGCGTGGATTCGGAGATAACGCGTTTGCTTCGATTGCAGTTGAAACTAAATCATGTATATCACAAGTATTTGAAGTTAAACCATTTGTATCACATGGATTTGAAGCTCTGCCTCCTACTTCGCATTGATTTGACGCTAAATATTGTGTTTCGAATGGATTTGAAGCTAACTCGTTTGTTTCGCATGCAGTTGAAACTAAATCTTGTATATCACAAGTATTTGCAGCTAATCAATTGATTCGCATAGATTTGAATCTAAGCCTTCTACTTCGCATTGGTTGGATCCTAAATCACGTGTTTTGCATGGATTTGAAGCTAAGCCTTCTACATCGCATTGATTTGAAGCTAAATCTTGTGTTTCGCGTGGATTTGAAGGTAACTCGTTTGTTTCGCATGCAGTTGAAGCTAAATCATGTCTTTCACAAGTATTTGAAGATGAACCATTTGAATCGCATGGTTTTGAACCTGAGCCTTCTATTTCGCACTGATTTGCACCTAAGTAATGCGTTTCGCATGAATTTGAAGCTAAACCTTCTACATCCCATGGATTTGAAGCTAAATCATGTGTTTGCCATGGATTTGAAGTTAAACCTGCTACTTCGCATTGATTTGAAGCTAAATCATGTGTTTCGCGTGGATTTGAATCCGAAACATTAGATTCGCATCGATTTGAAGCTAAGCCTTCTACTTGTCATTGAATTGAAGCTAAATCGTGTGTTTCGCATGGATTTGAAGCTAACTCGTTTGTTTCGCATTCAGTTGAAGCTATATCATTTATACCGCAATTATTTGAAGCTAAAGCAATTGTTTCACATGGATTTGAAGCTAAGGCTTCTACTTCGCATTGATTGGATCCTAAATCACATGTTTCGCATGGATTTGAAGCTAAGCCTTCTACATCGCATTGATTCGCAGCTGAATCATGTGTTTCGCATGGAATTGAATCTAACTCGTTCGTTTCTCCTGCATTTGAAACTATATCACTTATATCGCAAGTATTTGAAGCTAAATCATGTTTTTCGCTTGGATTTGAATGTAACTCATTTGTTTCGCATGCAGTTGAAGCTATATCACCTATATCCCAAGTGTAGGAAGCTCAATCATTTGTTTCGCATGGATTTGAAGCTAATCCGTCTACTTCGCATCGATTTGAAGCTAAATCATTCGTATCTCATGGATTTTCAAGCTAACTCGTTTGATTCGTCTGCATTTGAAGCTATATCGCTTATATCCCAAGTGTTGGAAGCTAAATCATTTGTTTCGCTTGGATTTGAAGCTAAACCTTCTACATAGAATTGATTTGAAACTTAATCATGTGTTTTGCATGGATTTGAAGCTATCTCGTTCGTTCCACCTGCATTTGATACTATATCACTTATATCCCAAGTATTTGAAGCTAAACCATTTGTTTCGCACGGATTTGAAGCTAAACCTTCTACATCGCATTGGTTTGAAGCTAAATCATGCGTTTCGCTTGGTTTTGAAGCTAAACCTTCTACATCGCATTGATTTGCAGCTAAATCATGTGTCTCGCATGTATTTGTAGCTAACTCGTGCGTTGCGCATGCAGATAAATCTAAATAACGTATATCACAATCGTTTGTAGCTAAACAATTTATTTCGCATGGATTTGAAGCTTAACCTTCTACATCTCATTGATTTGAAACTAAACCTTCTACATCGCATTGATTTGAGGCTAAACCTTCTACATCGCATTGATTTGAAGCTGAATTATGTGTTTCGCATCGATTTGCAGCTAACTCGTTCGTTTCGCCTGCATTTGAAACTATATCACTTATATCGCAAGTATTTGAAGCTAAACCATTTGTTTCGCATGGATTTGAAGCAAAGCCTTCTACTTGGCATTGAATTGAAGCTAAATCGTGTGTTTCGCGTGGATTTGAAGGTAACTCGTTTGTTTCGCATTCGGTTGAAGCTATATCATTTATACCGCAAGTATTTGAAGCTAAAGCAATTGTTTCGCATGGATTTGAAGCTAAGGCTTCTACTTCGCATTGATTGGATCCTAAATCACGTGTTTCGCATGGATTTGAAGCTAAGCCTTCTACATAGCATTGATTTGCAGCTGAATCATGTGTTTCGCATGGATTTGAATCTAACTCGTTCGTTTCTCCTGCATTTCAAACTATATCACTTATATCGCAAGTATTTGAAGCTAAATCATGTGTTTCGCTTGGATTTGAAGCTAAACCTTCTACATCGCATTGATTTGAAGCTAAATTATGTGTTTCGCTTGGATTTGAATGTAACTCATTTGTTTCGCATTCAGTTGAAGCTAAATCATGCATTTCACTAGTATTTCAAGCCGAACCATTAGATTCGCAAGGATTTGAAGCTAAGCCTTCTACTTCGCACTGATTTGAAGTTAAATCATGCGTTTCGCGTGGATTTGGAGCTAACTCGTTTGCTTCGAATGCAGTTGAAGCTAAATCATGTATATCACAAGTATTTGAAGCTAAACCATTTGTATCGCATGGATTTGAAGCTCTGCCTTCTACTTCGCATTGATTTGACGCTAAATATTGTGTTTCGCATGAATTTGAAGCTAACTCGTTTGTTTCGCATGTAGTTGAAACTAAATCATGTATATCACAAGTATTTGCAGCTAAACAATTGATTGGCATGGATTTGAAGCTAAGCCTTCTACTTGGCATTGAATTGAAGCTAAATCGTGTATTTTGCATGGATTTGAATCTAACTCGTTTGTTTCCCCTGTATTTGAAGCTGTGTCATTTATATCGCAAGTATTTGAAGCTAAACCATTTGTTTCGCATGGATTTGAAGCTAAGCCTTCTACTTCGCATTGATTGGATCCTAAATCATGTGTTTTGCATGGATTTGAAGCTTAGCATTCTGCATCACATTGATTTGAAGCTAAATTGTGTGTTTCGCGTGGATTTGAAGGTAACTCGTTTGTTTCGCGTGCAGTTGAAGCTAAATCATGTCTTTCACAAGTATTTGAAGATGAACCATTTGAATCGCATGGTTTTGAACCTGAGCCTTCTATTTCGCACTGATTTGCACCTAAATAATGTGTTTCGCATGAATTTGAAGCTAAACCTTCTACATCCCATGGATTTGAAGCTAAATCATGTGTTTGCCATGGATTTGAAGTTAAACCTGCTACTTCGCATTGATTTGAAGCTAAATCATGTGTTTCGCATCGATTTGCAGCTAACTCGTTCGTTTCGCCTGCATTTGAAACTATATCAATTATATCGCAAGTATTTGAAGCTCAATCATTTGTTTCGCGTGGATTTGAAGTTAAACCTGTTACTTCGCATTGATTTGAAGCTAAATTATGTGTTTCGCGTGGATTTGGAGCTAACTCGTTTGCTTCGATTGCAGTTGAAACTAAATCATGTATATCACAAGTATTTGAAGTTAAACCATTTGTATCACATGGATTTGAAGCTCTGCCTCCTACTTCGCATTGATTTGACGCTAAATATTGTGTTTCGAATGGATTTGAAGCTAACTCGTTTGTTTCGCATACAGTTGAAACTAAATCATGTATATCACAAGTATTTGCAGCTAAACAATTCATTCGCATGGATTTGAATCTAAGCCTTCTACTTCGCATTGATTGGATCCTAAATCACGTGTTTTGCATGGATTTGAAGCTAAGCCTTCTACATCGCATTGATTTGCAGCTGAATCTTGTGTGTCGCATGGATTTGAAGCTAACTCGTTCGTTTCACCTGCATTTGAAACTATATCACTTATATCGCAAGTATTTGAAGCTAAATCATGTTTTTCGCTTGGATTTGAATGTAACTCATTTGTTTCACATGCAGTTGAAGCTATATCACCTATATCCCAAGTGTAGGAAGCTCAATCATTTGTTTCGCATGGATTTGAAGCTAAACCTGCTACTTCGCATTGATTTGAAGCTAAATTATGTGTTTCGCGTGGATTTGAAGGTAACACGTTGTTTCGCATGCAGTTGAAGCTAAATCATGCATTTCACAAGTATTTGAAGCCGAACCATTAGATTCGCATGGATTTGAAGCTAAGCCTTCTACTTCGCACTGATTTGAAGTTAAATCATGTGTTTCGCGTGGATTTGGAGCTAACTCGTTTGCTTCGAATGCAGTTGAAGCTAAATCATGTATATCACAAGTATTTGTAGTTAAACCATTTGTTTCGCATGGATTTGATGCTAAGCCTTCTACTTCGCATTGATTTGAAGCTAAATCATTTGTTTCGCATGGAATTGAAGCTACCTCGTTTGTTCCTCCTGCTTTTGAAGCTATATCACTTATACCGCAAGTATTTGAAGTTAAATCATATGTGTGGCATGGATTTGAAGCTGAACCTACTACATCGCATTGATTTGAAGCTTAATCGTGTGTTTCGCATGGATTTGAAGCTACGCCTTCTACTTCGTACTGTTTTGAAGCTTAATCATGTGTTTTGCATGGATTTGAAGCTAACTCGTTTGTGTCGCATGCTGTTGAAGCTAAATCATGTATATCACAAGTATTTGTAGCTAAACCATTTGTTTCGCATGGATTTGATGCTAAGCCTTCTACTTCGCTTTGATTTGAAGCTAAATCATTTGTTTCGCATGGAATTGAAGCTACCTCGTTTGTTCCTCCTGCTTTTGAAGCTATATCACTTATACCGCAAGTATTTGAAGTTAAATCATATGTGTGGCATGGATTTGAAGCTGAACCTACTACATCGCATTGATTTGAAGCTTAATCGTGTGTTTCGCATGGATTTGAAGCTACGCTTTCTACTTCGTACTGTTTTGAAGCTTAATCATGTATTTTGCATGGATTTGAAGCTATCTCGTTTGTTTCGCCGGCAGTTGAATCTATATCACTTATATCACAAGTTTTTGAAGCATAACCATTTGTTCCGCATGGATTTGAAGCTACGCCTTCAACTTTCCATTGATTTGAAGCTAAATCATCTGTTTCGCTTGGATTTGAAGCTAACACGTTTGATTCACATGCAGTTGAAGCTAAATCATGTATTTCACAAGAATTTGAAGCCGAACCATTAGATTCGCATCGATTTGAAGCTGAGCCTTCTACTTCGCACTGATTTGAAGCTAAATCATGTGTCTCGCTTGGATTTGAAGCAAAGCCTTCTACTTCGCATTGATTTGTAGCTAAATCATGCGTTTCGCGTGGATTTGGAGCTAACTCGTTTGCTTCGAATGCAGTTGAAGCTAAATCATGTATATCACAAGTATTTGAAGCTAAACCATTTGTATCGCATGGATTTGAAGCTCTGCCTTCTACTTCGCATTGATTTGACGCTAAATATTGTGTTTCGCATGAATTTGAAGCTAACTCGTTTGTTTCGCATGTAGTTGAAACTAAATCATGTATATCACAAGTATTTGCAGCTAAACAATTGATTGGCATGGATTTGAAGCTAAGCCTTCTACTTGGCATTGAATTGAAGCTAAATCGTGTATTTTGCATGGATTTGAATCTAACTCGTTTGTTTCCCCTGTATTTGAAGCTGTGTCATTTATATCGCAAGTATTTGAAGCTAAACCATTTGTTTCGCATGGATTTGAAGCTAAGCCTTCTACTTCGCATTGATTGGATCCTAAATCATGTGTTTTGCATGGATTTGAAGCTTAGCATTCTGCATCACATTGATTTGAAGCTAAATTGTGTGTTTCGCGTGGATTTGAAGGTAACTCGTTTGTTTCGCGTGCAGTTGAAGCTAAATCATGTCTTTCACAAGTATTTGAAGATGAACCATTTGAATCGCATGGTTTTGAACCTGAGCCTTCTATTTCGCACTGATTTGCACCTAAATAATGTGTTTCGCATGAATTTGAAGCTAAACCTTCTACATCCCATGGATTTGAAGCTAAATCATGTGTTTGCCATGGATTTGAAGTTAAACCTGCTACTTCGCATTGATTTGAAGCTAAATCATGTGTTTCGCATCGATTTGCAGCTAACTCGTTCGTTTCGCCTGCATTTGAAACTATATCAATTATATCGCAAGTATTTGAAGCTCAATCATTTGTTTCGCGTGGATTTGAAGTTAAACCTGTTACTTCGCATTGATTTGAAGCTAAATTATGTGTTTCGCGTGGATTTGGAGCTAACTCGTTTGCTTCGATTGCAGTTGAAACTAAATCATGTATATCACAAGTATTTGAAGTTAAACCATTTGTATCACATGGATTTGAAGCTCTGCCTCCTACTTCGCATTGATTTGACGCTAAATATTGTGTTTCGAATGGATTTGAAGCTAACTCGTTTGTTTCGCATACAGTTGAAACTAAATCATGTATATCACAAGTATTTGCAGCTAAACAATTCATTCGCATGGATTTGAATCTAAGCCTTCTACTTCGCATTGATTGGATCCTAAATCACGTGTTTTGCATGGATTTGAAGCTAAGCCTTCTACATCGCATTGATTTGAAGCTAAATCGTGTGTTTCGCGTGGATTTGAAGGTAACTCGTTTGTTTCGCATGCAGTTGAAGCTAAATCATGTCTTTCACAAGTATTTGAAGATGAACCATTTGAATCGCATGGTTTTGAACCTGAGCCTTCTATTTCGCACTGATTTGCACCTAAGTAATGCGTTTCGCATGAATTTGAAGCTAAACCTTCTACATCCCATGGATTTGAAGCTAAATCATGTGTTTGCCATGGATTTGAAGTTAAACCTGCTACTTCGCATTGATTTGAAGCTAAATCATGTGTTTCGCGTGGATTTGAATCCGAAACATTAGATTCGCATCGATTTGAAGCTAAGCCTTCTACTTGGCATTGAATTGAAGCTAAATCGTGTGTCTCGCATGTATTTGTAGCTAACTCGTGCGTTGCGCATGCAGATAAATCTAAATAACGTATATCACAATCGTTTGTAGCTAAACAATTTATTTCGCATGGATTTGAAGCTTAACCTTCTACATCTCATTGATTTGAAACTAAACCTTCTACATCGCATTGATTTGAGGCTAAACCTTCTACATCGCATTGATTTGAAGCTGAATTATGTGTTTCGCATCGATTTGCAGCTAACTCGTTCGTTTCGCCTGCATTTGAAACTATATCACTTATATCGCAAGTATTTGAAGCTAAACCATTTGTTTCGCATGGATTTGAAGCAAAGCCTTCTACTTGGCATTGAATTGAAGCTAAATCGTGTGTTTCGCGTGGATTTGAAGGTAACTCGTTTGTTTCGCATTCGGTTGAAGCTATATCATTTATACCGCAAGTATTTGAAGCTAAAGCAATTGTTTCGCATGGATTTGAAGCTAAGGCTTCTACTTCGCATTGATTGGATCCTAAATCACGTGTTTCGCATGGATTTGAAACTAAGCCTTCTACATAGCATTGATTTGCAGCTGAATCATGTGTTTCGCATGGATTTGAATCTAACTCGTTCGTTTCTCCTGCATTTCAAACTATATCACTTATATCGCAAGTATTTGAAGCTAAATCATGTGTTTCGCTTGGATTTGAAGCTAAACCTTCTACATCGCATTGATTTGAAGCTAAATTATGTGTTTCGCTTGGATTTGAATGTAACTCATTTGTTTCGCATTCAGTTGAAGCTAAATCATGCATTTCACTAGTATTTCAAGCCGAACCATTAGATTCGCAAGGATTTGAAGCTAAGCCTTCTACTTCGCACTGATTTGAAGTTAAATCATGCGTTTCGCGTGGATTTGGAGCTAACTCGTTTGCTTCGAATGCAGTTGAAGCTAAATCATGTATATCACAAGTATTTGAAGCTAAACCATTTGTATCGCATGGATTTGAAGCTCTGCCTTCTACTTCGCATTGATTTGACGCTAAATATTGTGTTTCGCATGAATTTGAAGCTAACTCGTTTGTTTCGCATGTAGTTGAAACTAAATCATGTATATCACAAGTATTTGCAGCTAAACAATTGATTGGCATGGATTTGAAGCTAAGCCTTCTACTTGGCATTGAATTGAAGCTAAATCGTGTATTTTGCATGGATTTGAATCTAACTCGTTTGTTTCCCCTGTATTTGAAGCTGTGTCATTTATATCGCAAGTATTTGAAGCTAAACCATTTGTTTCGCATGGATTTGAAGCTAAGCCTTCTACTTCGCATTGATTGGATCCTAAATCATGTGTTTTGCATGGATTTGAAGCTTAGCATTCTGCATCACATTGATTTGAAGCTAAATTGTGTGTTTCGCGTGGATTTGAAGGTAACTCGTTTGTTTCGCGTGCAGTTGAAGCTAAATCATGTCTTTCACAAGTATTTGAAGATGAACCATTTGAATCGCATGGTTTTGAACCTGAGCCTTCTATTTCGCACTGATTTGCACCTAAATAATGTGTTTCGCATGAATTTGAAGCTAAACCTTCTACATCCCATGGATTTGAAGCTAAATCATGTGTTTGCCATGGATTTGAAGTTAAACCTGCTACTTCGCATTGATTTGAAGCTAAATCATGTGTTTCGCATCGATTTGCAGCTAACTCGTTCGTTTCGCCTGCATTTGAAACTATATCAATTATATCGCAAGTATTTGAAGCTCAATCATTTGTTTCGCGTGGATTTGAAGTTAAACCTGTTACTTCGCATTGATTTGAAGCTAAATTATGTGTTTCGCGTGGATTTGGAGCTAACTCGTTTGCTTCGATTGCAGTTGAAACTAAATCATGTATATCACAAGTATTTGAAGTTAAACCATTTGTATCACATGGATTTGAAGCTCTGCCTCCTACTTCGCATTGATTTGACGCTAAATATTGTGTTTCGAATGGATTTGAAGCTAACTCGTTTGTTTCGCATACAGTTGAAACTAAATCATGTATATCACAAGTATTTGCAGCTAAACAATTCATTCGCATGGATTTGAATCTAAGCCTTCTACTTCGCATTGATTGGATCCTAAATCACGTGTTTTGCATGGATTTGAAGCTAAGCCTTCTACATCGCATTGATTTGAAGCTAAATCGTGTGTTTCGCGTGGATTTGAAGGTAACTCGTTTGTTTCGCATGCAGTTGAAGCTAAATCATGTCTTTCACAAGTATTTGAAGATGAACCATTTGAATCGCATGGTTTTGAACCTGAGCCTTCTATTTCGCACTGATTTGCACCTAAGTAATGCGTTTCGCATGAATTTGAAGCTAAACCTTCTACATCCCATGGATTTGAAGCTAAATCATGTGTTTGCCATGGATTTGAAGTTAAACCTGCTACTTCGCATTGATTTGAAGCTAAATCATGTGTTTCGCGTGGATTTGAATCCGAAACATTAGATTCGCATCGATTTGAAGCTAAGCCTTCTACTTGGCATTGAATTGAAGCTAAATCGTGTGTTTCGCATGGATTTGAAGCTAACTTGTTTGTTTCGCATTCAGTTGAAGCTATATCATTTATACCGCAAGTATTTGAAGCTAAAGCAATTGTTTCGCATGGATTTGAAGCTAAGGCTTCTACTTCGCATTGATTGGATCCTAAATCACGTGTTTCGCATGGATTTGAAGCTAAGCCTTCTACATCGCATTGATTCGCAGCTGAATCATGTGTTTCGCATGGATTTGAATCTAACTCGTTCGTTTCTCCTGCATTTGAAACTATATCACTTATATCGCAAGTATTTGAAGCTAAATCATGTTTTTCGCTTGGATTTGAATGTAACTCATTTGTTTCGCATGCAGTTGAAACTAAATCTTGTATATCACAAGTATTTGCAGCTAATCAATTGATTCGCATAGATTTGAATCTAAGCCTTCTACTTCGCATTGGTTGGATCCTAAATCACGTGTTTTGCATGGATTTGAAGCTAAGCCTTCTACATCGCATTGATTTGAAGCTAAATCGTGTGTTTCGCGTGGATTTGAAGGTAACTCGTTTGTTTCGCATGCAGTTGAAGCTAAATCATGTCTTTCACAAGTATTTGAAGATGAACCATTTGAATCGCATGGTTTTGAACCTGAGCCTTCTATTTCGCACTGATTTGCACCTAAGTAATGCGTTTCGCATGAATTTGAAGCTAAACCTTCTACATCCCATGGATTTGAAGCTAAATCATGTGTTTGCCATGGATTTGAAGTTAAACCTGCTACTTCGCATTGATTTGAAGCTAAATCATGTGTTTCGCGTGGATTTGAATCCGAAACATTAGATTCGCATCGATTTGAAGCTAAGCCTTCTACTTGTCATTGAATTGAAGCTAAATCGTGTGTTTCGCATGGATTTGAAGCTAACTCGTTTGTTTCGCATTCAGTTGAAGCTATATCATTTATACCGCAAGTATTTGAAGCTAAAGCAATTGTTTCACATGGATTTGAAGCTAAGGCTTCTACTTCGCATTGATTGGATCCTAAATCACATGTTTCGCATGGATTTGAAGCTAAGCCTTCTACATCGCATTGATTCGCAGCTGAATCATGTGTTTCGCATGGAATTGAATCTAACTCGTTCGTTTCTCCTGCATTTGAAACTATATCACTTATATCGCAAGTATTTGAAGCTAAATCATGTTTTTCGCTTGGATTTGAATGTAACTCATTTGTTTCGCATGCAGTTGAAGCTATATCACCTATATCCCAAGTGTAGGAAGCTCAATCATTTGTTTCGCATGGATTTGAAGCTAATCCGTCTACTTCGCATCGATTTGAAGCTAAATCATTCGTATCTCATGGATTTTCAAGCTAACTCGTTTGATTCGTCTGCATTTGAAGCTATATCGCTTATATCCCAAGTGTTGGAAGCTAAATCATTTGTTTCGCTTGGATTTGAAGCTAAACCTTCTACATAGAATTGATTTGAAACTTAATCATGTGTTTTGCATGGATTTGAAGCTATCTCGTTCGTTCCACCTGCATTTGATACTATATCACTTATATCCCAAGTATTTGAAGCTAAACCATTTGTTTCGCACGGATTTGAAGCTAAACCTTCTACATCGCATTGGTTTGAAGCTAAATCATGCGTTTCGCTTGGTTTTGAAGCTAAACCTTCTACATCGCATTGATTTGCAGCTAAATCATGTGTCTCGCATGTATTTGTAGCTAACTCGTGCGTTGCGCATGCAGATAAATCTAAATAACGTATATCACAATCGTTTGTAGCTAAACAATTTATTTCGCATGGATTTGAAGCTTAACCTTCTACATCTCATTGATTTGAAACTAAACCTTCTACATCGCATTGATTTGAGGCTAAACCTTCTACATCGCATTGATTTGAAGCTGAATTATGTGTTTCGCATCGATTTGCAGCTAACTCGTTCGTTTCGCCTGCATTTGAAACTATATCACTTATATCGCAAGTATTTGAAGCTAAACCATTTGTTTCGCATGGATTTGAAGCAAAGCCTTCTACTTGGCATTGAATTGAAGCTAAATCGTGTGTTTCGCGTGGATTTGAAGGTAACTCGTTTGTTTCGCATTCGGTTGAAGCTATATCATTTATACCGCAAGTATTTGAAGCTAAAGCAATTGTTTCGCATGGATTTGAAGCTAAGGCTTCTACTTCGCATTGATTGGATCCTAAATCACGTGTTTCGCATGGATTTGAAACTAAGCCTTCTACATAGCATTGATTTGCAGCTGAATCATGTGTTTCGCATGGATTTGAATCTAACTCGTTCGTTTCTCCTGCATTTCAAACTATATCACTTATATCGCAAGTATTTGAAGCTAAATCATGTGTTTCGCTTGGATTTGAAGCTAAACCTTCTACATCGCATTGATTTGAAGCTAAATTATGTGTTTCGCTTGGATTTGAATGTAACTCATTTGTTTCGCATTCAGTTGAAGCTAAATCATGCATTTCACTAGTATTTCAAGCCGAACCATTAGATTCGCAAGGATTTGAAGCTAAGCCTTCTACTTCGCACTGATTTGAAGTTAAATCATGCGTTTCGCGTGGATTTGGAGCTAACTCGTTTGCTTCGAATGCAGTTGAAGCTAAATCATGTATATCACAAGTATTTGAAGCTAAACCATTTGTATCGCATGGATTTGAAGCTCTGCCTTCTACTTCGCATTGATTTGACGCTAAATATTGTGTTTCGCATGAATTTGAAGCTAACTCGTTTGTTTCGCATGTAGTTGAAACTAAATCATGTATATCACAAGTATTTGCAGCTAAACAATTGATTGGCATGGATTTGAAGCTAAGCCTTCTACTTGGCATTGAATTGAAGCTAAATCGTGTATTTTGCATGGATTTGAATCTAACTCGTTTGTTTCCCCTGTATTTGAAGCTGTGTCATTTATATCGCAAGTATTTGAAGCTAAACCATTTGTTTCGCATGGATTTGAAGCTAAGCCTTCTACTTCGCATTGATTGGATCCTAAATCATGTGTTTTGCATGGATTTGAAGCTTAGCATTCTGCATCACATTGATTTGAAGCTAAATTGTGTGTTTCGCGTGGATTTGAAGGTAACTCGTTTGTTTCGCGTGCAGTTGAAGCTAAATCATGTCTTTCACAAGTATTTGAAGATGAACCATTTGAATCGCATGGTTTTGAACCTGAGCCTTCTATTTCGCACTGATTTGCACCTAAATAATGTGTTTCGCATGAATTTGAAGCTAAACCTTCTACATCCCATGGATTTGAAGCTAAATGATGTGTTTGCCATGGATTTGAAGTTAAACCTGCTACTTCGCATTGATTTGAAGCTAAATCATGTGTTTCGCATCGATTTGCAGCTAACTCGTTCGTTTCGCCTGCATTTGAAACTATATCAATTATATCGCAAGTATTTGAAGCTCAATCATTTGTTTCGCGTGGATTTGAAGTTAAACCTGTTACTTCGCATTGATTTGAAGCTAAATTATGTGTTTCGCGTGGATTTGGAGCTAACTCGTTTGCTTCGATTGCAGTTGAAACTAAATCATGTATATCACAAGTATTTGAAGTTAAACCATTTGTATCACATGGATTTGAAGCTCTGCCTCCTACTTCGCATTGATTTGACGCTAAATATTGTGTTTCGAATGGATTTGAAGCTAACTCGTTTGTTTCGCATACAGTTGAAACTAAATCATGTATATCACAAGTATTTGCAGCTAAACAATTCATTCGCATGGATTTGAATCTAAGCCTTCTACTTCGCATTGATTGGATCCTAAATCACGTGTTTTGCATGGATTTGAAGCTAAGCCTTCTACATCGCATTGATTTGCAGCTGAATCTTGTGTGTCGCATGGATTTGAAGGTAACTCGTTTGTTTCGCATGCAGTTGAAGCTAAATCATGTCTTTCACAAGTATTTGAAGATGAACCATTTGAATCGCATGGTTTTGAACCTGAGCCTTCTATTTCGCACTGATTTGCACCTAAGTAATGCGTTTCGCATGAATTTGAAGCTAAACCTTCTACATCCCATGGATTTGAAGCTAAATCATGTGTTTGCCATGGATTTGAAGTTAAACCTGCTACATCGCATTGATTTGAAGCTAAATCATGTGTTTCGCGTGGATTTGAATCCGAAACATTAGATTCGCATCGATTTGAAGCTAAGCCTTCTACTTGGCATTGAATTGAAGCTAAATCGTGTGTTTCGCATGGATTTGAAGCTAACTCGTTTGTTTCGCATTCAGTTGAAGCTATATCATTTATACCGCAAGTATTTGAAGCTAAAGCAATTGTTTCGCATGGATTTGAAGCTAAGGCTTCTACTTCGCATTGATTGGATCCTAAATCACGTGTTTCGCATGGATTTGAAGCTAAGCCTTCTACATCGCATTGATTCGCAGCTGAATCATGTGTTTCGCATGGATTTGAATCTAACTCGTTCGTTTCTCCTGAATTTGAAACTATATCACTTACATCGCAAGTATTTGAAGCTAAATCATGTTTTTCGCTTGGATTTGAATGTAACTCATTTGTTTCGCATGCAGTTGAAGCTATATCACCTATATCCCAAGTGTAGGAAGCTCAATCATTTGTTTCGCATGGATTTGAAGCTAATCCGTCTACTTCGCATCGATTTGAAGCTAAATCATTCGTATCTCATGGATTTTCAAGCTAACTCGTTTGATTCGTCTGCATTTGAAGCTATATCGCTTATATCCCAAGTGTTGGAAGCTAAATCATTTGTTTCGCTTGGATTTGAAGCTAAACCTTCTACATAGAATTGATTTGAAACTTAATCATGTGTTTTGCATGGATTTGAAGCTATCTCGTTCGTTCCACCTGCATTTGATACTATATCACTTATATCCCAAGTATTTGAAGCTAAACCATTTGTTTCGCACGGATTTGAAGCTAAACCTTCTACATCGCATTGGTTTGAAGCTAAATCATGCGTTTCGCTTGGTTTTGAAGCTAAACCTTCTACATCGCATTGATTTGCAGCTAAATCATGTGTCTCGCATGTATTTGTAGCTAACTCGTGCGTTGCGCATGCAGATAAATCTAAATAACGTATATCACAATCGTTTGTAGCTAAACAATTTATTTCGCATGGATTTGAAACTTAACCTTCTACATCTCATTGATTTGAAACTAAACCTTCTACATCGCATTGATTTGAGGCTAAACCTTCTACATCGCATTGATTTGAAGCTGAATTATGTGTTTCGCATCGATTTGCAGCTAACTCGTTCGTTTCGCCTGCATTTGAAACTATATCACTTATATCGCAAGTATTTGAAGCTAAACCATTTGTTTCGCATGGATTTGAAGCAAAGCCTTCTACTTGGCATTGAATTGAAGCTAAATCGTGTGTTTCGCGTGGATTTGAAGGTAACTCGTTTGTTTCGCATTCGGTTGAAGCTATATCATTTATACCGCAAGTATTTGAAGCTAAAGCAATTGTTTCGCATGGATTTGAAGCTAAGGCTTCTACTTCGCATTGATTGGATCCTAAATCACGTGTTTCGCATGGATTTGAAGCTAAGCCTTCTACATAGCATTGATTTGCAGCTGAATCATGTGTTTCGCATGGATTTGAATCTAACTCGTTCGTTTCTCCTGCATTTGAAACTATATCACTTATATCGCAAGTATTTGAAGCTAAATCATGTTTTTCGCTTGGATTTGAATGTAACTCATTTGTTTCGCATGCAGTTGAAGCTATATCACCTATATCCCAAGTGTAGGAAGCTCAATCATTTGTTTCGCATGGATTTGAAGCTAAACCATATGTGTCGCATGGATTTGAAGCTGAACCTACTACATCGCATTGATTTGAAGCAAAATCTTGTGTATCGCATGGATTTGAAGCTAAAGCTTCTACATCCCATGGATATGAAGCTAAATCATGTGTTTGGCATGGATTTGAAGCTAAACCTTCTACATCGCATTGATTTGCTGCTGAAACATGTGTTTCGCAAGGATTTGAACCTAACTCGTTTGTGTCGCATGCAGTTGAAGCTAAATCATGTATATCACAAGTATTTGAATCGAAACCATTTGTTTCGCATGGATTTGAAGCTAAGCCTTCTACTTCGCATTGATTTGAAGCTAAATCATTTGTTTCGCATGGATTTGAAGCTAAACCTCCTACATCGCATTGATTTGCAGCTAAATCATGTGCTTCGCATGGATTTGAAGCTAACTCGTTCGTTGCGCATGCAGTTAAATCTAAATAACGTATATCACAAGTATTTGAAGCCAAACCATTTGTTTCGCATAGATTTGAAGCTAAGCCTTCTACTTCGCATTAATAGGAAGCTAAATCACGTGTTTTGCATGGATTTGAAGCTAAACCTTCTACATCGCATTGATTTGAAGCTAAATCATGTGTTTCGCGTGGATTTGAAGGTAACTCGTTTGTTTCGCATGCAGTTGGAGCTATACCGCCTATATCCCAAGTGTTTGAAGCTCAATCATTTGTTTCGCATGGATTTGAAGCTAAACCTACTACATCGCATTGATTTGAAGCTAAATCATGTGTTTCGCATGGATTTGAAGCTATGCCATCTACTTCGCACTGATTTGAAGCTAAATCGTGTGTTTCGCATGGATTTGATGCAAACTCGTATGTTTCGCATGCAGTTGTAGCTAAATAATGTATATCACAAGCATTTGTAGCTTATCCATTTGTTTCGCATGGATTTGAAGCTAAGCCTTCTACTTCGCATTGATTTGAAGCTAAATCATGTGTTTCGCGTGGATTCGGAGATAACGCGTTTGCTTCGAATGCAGTTGAAGCTAAATCATGTATATCGCAAGTATTTGAAGTTAAACCATTTGTATCGCATGGGTTTGAATCTCTGCCTTCTACTTCGCATTGATTTGACGCTCAATATTGTGTTTCGAATGGATTTGAAGCTAACTCGTTTGTTTCGCATGCAGTTGAAACTAAATCTTGTATATCACAAGTATTTGCAGCTAATCAATTGATTCGCATGGATTTGAATCTAAGCCTTCTACTTCGCATTGGTTGGATCCTAAATCACGTGTTTTGCATGGATTTGAAGCTAAGCCTTCTACATCGCATTGATTTGCAGCTGAATCTTGTGTGTCGCATGGATTTGAAGCTAACTCGTTCGTTTCACCTGCATTTGAAACTATATCACTTATATCGCAAGTATTTGAAGCTAAATCATGTGTTTCGCTTGAATTTGAAGCTAAGCCTTCTACATCGCATTGATTTGAAACTAAATTATGTGTTTCGCGTGGATTTGAAGCTAACTCGTTTGTTTCTCCTGTATTTGAAGCTGTATCATTTATATCGCAAGTATTTGAAGCTAAACCATTCGTTTCGCATGGATTTGAAGCTAAGCCTTCTACTTCGCATTGATTTGAAGCTAAATCATTTGTTTCGCATGGATTTGAAGCTAAACCTCCTACATCGCATTGATTTGCAGCTAAATCATGTGCTTCGCATGGATTTGAAGCAAACTCGTTCGTTGCGCATGCAGTTAAATCTAAATGACGTATATCACAAGTATTTGAAGCTAAAACATTTGTTTCGCATAGATTTGAAGCTAAGCCTTCTACTTCGCATTAATAGGAAGCTAAATCACGTGTTTTGCATGGATTTGAAGCTAAACCTTCTACATCGCATTGATTTGAAGCTAAATCATGTGTTTCGCGTGGATTTGAAGGTTACTCGTTTGTTTCGCATGCAGTTGGAGCTATACCGCCTATATCCCAAGTGTTTGAAGCTCAATCATTTGTTTCGCATGGATTTGAAGCTAAACCTACTACATCGCATTGATTTGAAGCTAAATCATGTGTTTCGCATGGATTTGAAGCTATGCCATCTACTTCGCACTGATTTGAAGCTAAATCGTGTGTTTCGCATGGATTTGATGCAAACTCGTATGTTTCGCATGCAGTTGTAGCTAAATAATGTATATCACAAGCATTTGTAGCTTATCCATTTGTTTCGCATGGATTTGAAGCTAAGCCTTCTACTTCGCATTGATTTGAAGCTAAATCATGTGTTTCGCGTGGATTCGGAGATAACGCGTTTGCTTCGAATGCAGTTGAAGCTAAATCATGTATATCGCAAGTATTTGAAGTTAAACCATTTGTATCGCATGGGTTTGAATCTCTGCCTTCTACTTCGCATTGATTTGACGCTCAATATTGTGTTTCGAATGGATTTGAAGCTAACTCGTTTGTTTCGCATGCAGTTGAAACTAAATCTTGTATATCACAAGTATTTGCAGCTAATCAATTGATTCGCATGGATTTGAAACTAAGCCTTCTACTTCGCATTGGTTGGATCCTAAATCACGTGTTTTGCATGGATTTGAAGCTAAGCCTTCTACATAGCATTGATTTGAAGCTAAATCATGTGTTTCGCGTGGATTCGGAGATAACGCGTTTGCTTCGAATGCAGTTGAAGCTAAATCATGTATATCGCAAGTATTTGAAGTTAAACCATTTGTATCGCATGGGTTTGAAACTAAACCTTCTACATCGCATTGATTTGAGGCTAAACCTTCTACATCGCATTGATTTGAAGCTGAATTATGTGTTTCGCATCGATTTGCAGCTAACTCGTTCGTTTCGCCTGCATTTGAAACTATATCACTTATATCGCAAGTATTTGAAGCTAAACCATTTGTTTCGCATGGATTTGAAGCTAAGCCTTCTACTTGGCATTGAATTGAAGCTAAATCGTGTGTTTCGCGTGGATTTGAAGGTAACTCGTTTGTTTCGCATGCAGTTGAAGCTAAATCATGTCTTTCACAAGTATTTGAAGATGAACCATTTGAATCGCATGGCTTTGAACCTGAGCCATCTACTTCGCACTGATTTGCACCTAAATAATGTGGTTCGCATGGATTTGAAGCTAAACCTTCTACATCGCATTGATTTGAAGCTAAATTATGTGTTTCGCTTGGATTTGAATGTAACTCATTTGTTTCGCATTCAGTTGAAGCTAAATCATGCATTTCACTAGTATTTCAAGCCGAACCATTAGATTCGCAAGGATTTGAAGCTAAGCCTTCTACTTCGCACTGATTTGAAGTTAAATCATGCGTTTCGCGTGGATTTGGAGCTAACTCGTTTGCTTCGAATGCAGTTGAAGCTAAATCATGTATATCACAAGTATTTGAAGCTAAACCATTTGTATCGCATGGATTTGAAGCTCTGCCTTCTACTTCGCATTGATTTGTCGCTAAATATTGTGTTTCGCATGAATTTGAAGCTAACTCGTTTGTTTCGCATGTAGTTGAAACTAAATCATGTATATCACAAGTATTTGCAGCTAAACAATTGATTGGCATGGATTTGAAGCCAAGCCTTCTACTTGGCATTGAATTGAAGCTAAATCGTGTATTTTGCATGGATTTGAATCTAACTCGTTTGTTTCCCCTGTATTTGAAGCTGTGTCATTTATATCGCAAGTATTTGAAGCTAAACCATTTGTTTCGCATGGATTTGAAGCTAAGCCTTCTACTCCGCATTGATTGGATCCTAAATCATGTGTTTTGCATGGATTTGTAGCTTAGCATTCTGCATCACATTGATTTGAAGCTAAATTGTGTGTTTCGCGTGGATTTGAAGGTAACTCGTTTGTTTCCCGTGCAGTTGAATCTAAATCATGTCTTTCACAAGTATTTGAAGATGAACCATTTGAATCGCATGGTTTTGAACCTGAGCCTTCTATTTCGCACTGATTTGCACCTAAATAATGTGTTTCGCATGAATTTGAAGCTAAACCTTCTACATCCCATGGATTTGAAGCTAAATCATGTGTTTGCCATGGATTTGAAGTTAAACCTGCTACTTCGCATTGATTTGAAGCTAAATCATGTGTTACGCATCGATTTGCAGCTAACTCGTTCGTTTCGCCTGCATTTGAAACTATATCAATTATATCGCAAGTATTTGAAGCTCAATCATTTGTTTCGCATGGATTTGAAGTTAAACCTGTTACTTCGCATTGATTTGAAGCTAAATTATGTGTTTCGATTGGATTTGAAGGTAACTCGTTTGTTTCGCATACAGTTGAAACTAAATCATGTATATCACAAGTATTTGCAGCTAAACAATTCATTCGCATGGATTTGAATCTAAGCCTTCTACTTCGCATTGATTGGATCCTAAATCACGTGTTTTGCATGGATTTGAAGCTAAGCCTTCTACATCGCATTGATTTGAAGCTAAATCGTGTGTTTCGCGTGGATTTGAAGGTAACTCGTTTGTTTCGCATGCAGTTGAAGCTAAATCATGTCTTTCACAAGTATTTGAAGATGAACCATTTGAATCGCATGGTTTTGAACCTGAGCCTTCTATTTCGCACTGATTTGCAACCTAAGTAATGCGTTTCGCATGAATTTGAAGCTAAACCTTCTACATCCAATGGATTTGAAGCTAAATCATGTGTTTGCCATGGATTTGAAGTTAAACCTGCTACTTCGCATTGATTTGAAGCTAAATCATGTGTTTCGCGTGGATTTGAATCCGAAACATTAGATTCGCATCGATTTGAAGCTAAGCCTTCTACTTGGCATTGAATTGAAGCTAAATCGTGTGTTTCGCATGGATTTGAAGCTAACTCGTTTGTTTCGCATTCAGTTGAAGCTATATCATTTATACCGCAAGTATTTGAAGCTAAAGCAATTGTTTCGCATGGATTTGAAGCTAAGGCCTCTACTTCGCATTGATTGGATCCTAAATCACGTGTTTCGCTTGGTTTTGAAGCTAAACCTTCTACATCGCATTGATTTGCAGCTAAATCATGTGTTTCGCATGTATTTGTAGCTAACTCGTGCGTTGCGCATGCAGATAAATCTAAATAGCGTATATCACAATCGTTTGTAGCTAAACAATTTATTTCGCATGGATTTGAAGCTTAACCTATTACATCTCATTGATTTGAAACTAAACCTTCTACATCGCATTGATTTGAGGCTAAACCTTCTACATCGCATTGATTTGAAGCTGAATCATGTGTTTCGCATCGATTTGCAGCTAACTCGTTCGTTTCGCCTGCATTTGAAACTATATCACTTATATCGCATGTATTTGAAGCTAAACCATTTGTTTCGCATGGATTTGAAGCTAAGCCTTCTACTTGGCATTGAATTGAAGCTAAATCGTGTGTTTCGCGTGGATTTGAAGGTAACTCGTTTGTTTCGCATGCAGTTGAAGCTAAATCATGTCTTTCACAAGTATTTGAAGATGAACCACTTGAATCGCATGGCTTTGAACCTGAGCCATCTACTTCGCACTGATTTGCACCTAAATAATGTGGTTCGCATGGATTTGAAGCTAAACCTTCTACATCGCATTGATTTGAAGCTAAATTATGTGTTTCGCTTGGATTTGAATGTAACTCATTTGTTTCGCATTCAGTTGAAGCTAAATCATGCATTTCACTAGTATTTCAAGCCGAACCATTAGATTCGCAAGGATTTGAAGCTAAGCCTTCTACTTCACACTGATTTGAAGTTAAATCATGCGTTTCGCGTGGATTTGGAGCTAACTCGTTTGCTTCGAATGCAGTTGAAGCTAAATCATGTATATCACAAGTATTTGAAGCTAAACCATTTGTATCGCATGGATTTGAAGCTCTGCCTTCTACTTCGCATTGATTTGACGCTAAATATTGTGTTTCGCATGAATTTGAAGCTAAGTCGTTTGTTTCGCATGTAGTTGAAACTAAATCATGTATATCACAAGTATTTGCAGCTAAACAATTGATTGGCATGGATTTGAAGCCAAGCCTTCTTCTTGGCATTGAATTGAAGCTAAATCGTGTATTTTGCATGGATTTGAATCTAACTCGTTTGTTTCCCCTGTATTTGAAGCTGTGTCATTTATATCGCAAGTATTTGAAGCTAAACCATTTGTTTCGCATGGATTTGAAGCTAAGCCTTCTACTTCGCATTGATTGGATCCTAAATCATGTGTTTTGCATGGATTTGTAGCTTAGCATTCTGCATCACATTGATTTGAAGCTAAATTGTGTGTTTCGCGTGGATTTGAAGGTAACTCGTTTGTTTCGCGTGCAGTTGAAGCTAAATCATGTCTTTCACAAGTATTTGAAGATGAACCATTTGAATCGCATGGTTTTGAACCTGATCCTTCTATTTCGCACTGATTTGCACCTAAATAATGTGTTTCGCATGAATTTGAAGCTAAACCTTCTACATCCCATGGATTTGAAGCTAAATCATGTGTTTGCCATGGATTTGAAGTTAAACCTGCTACTTCGCATTGATTTGAAGCTAAATCATGTGTTTCGCATCGATTTGCAGCTAACTCGTTCGTTTCGCCTGCATTTGAAACTATATCAATTATATCGCAAGTATTTGAAGCTCAATCATTTGTTTCGCATGGATTTGAAGTTAAACCTGTTACTTCGCATTGATTTGAAGCTAAATTATGTGTTTCGCGTGGATTTGGAGCTAACTCGTTTGTTTCGCATACAGTTGAAACTAAATCATGTATATCACAAGTATTTGCAGCTAAACAATTCATTCGCATGGATTTGAATCTAAGCCTTCTACTTCGCATTGATTGGATCCTAAATCACGTGTTTTGCATGGATTTGAAGCTAAGCCTTCTACATCGCATTGATTTGAAGCTAAATCGTGTCTTTCGCGTGGATTTGAAGGTAACTCGTTTGTTTCGATTGCAGATGTAGCTAAATAATGGAAATCACAAGTATTTGTAGCTAAACCATTTGTTTCGCATGGATTTGAAGCTAAACCTTCTAGATCGCATTGATTTGTAGCTAAATCACGTGTTTCGCATGGATTACAAGCTAAGCCTTCTACTTCGCATTAATAGGAAGCAAAAGCACGTGATTCGCTTGGATTTGAAGCTAAACCTTCTACATCGCATTCATTTGAAGCTGAAACATGTGTTTCGCGTGGATTTGAAGGTAACTCGTTTGTTTCGCATGCAGTTGTAGCTAAATAATGTATATCACAAGTATTTGTAGCTAAATAATTTGTTTCGCATGGATTTGAAGCTAAGCCTTCTACTTCGCATTGATTTGAAGATAAATCATTTGTTTCGCATAGAACTGAAGCTACCTCGTTTGTTCCTCCTGCTTTTGAAGCTATATCACTTATATCGCAAGTATTTGAAGCTAAATCATATGTGTCGCATGGATTTGAAGCTAACTCATGTATTTCGCGTGGATTTGAAGGTAACTCGTTTGTTTCGCATGCAGTTGGAGCTATACCACCTATATCCCAAGTGTTTGAAGCTCAATCATTTGTTTCGCATGGATTTGAAGCTAAACCTTCTACATCGCATTGATTTGCAGCTAAATTATGTGTTTCGCATGGATTTGAAGGTAACTCGTTTGTTTCGCATGCAGTTGTAGCTAAATAATGTATATCACAAGTATTTGTAGCTAAACCATTTGTTTCGCATGGATTTGAAGCTAAACCTTCTACATCGCATTGATTTTAAGCTAAACCATGTGTTTCGCATGGATTTGAAGCTAACTCGTTTGTTTCGCATGCAGTTGTAGCTAAAAAGTGTATATCACGAGTATTTGTAGCTAAATCATTTGTTTCGCATGGATTTGAAGCTAAGCCTGCTACTTCGCATTGATTTGAAGCTAAATCATTTGTTTCGCATAGAACTGAAGCTACCTCGTTTGTTCCTCCTGCTTTTGAAGCTATATGACTTATATCGCAAGTATTTGAAGCTAAATCATATGTGTCGCATGGATTTGAAGCTGAACCTACTACATCGAATTGATTTGAAGCTAAATCTTGTGTATCGCATGGATTTGAAGCTATACCTTCTACATCGCATTGATTTGAAGCTAAATCATGTGTATCCCATGTATTTGAAGCTAACTCGTTTGTTTCGCATGCAGTTGTAGCTAAATAATGTATATCACAAGTATTTGTAGCTAAACCATTTGTTTCGCATGGATTTGAAGCTAAGCCCTCTACTTCGCATTGATTTGAAGCTAAATCATTTGTTTCGCATGGAATTGAAGCTACCTCGTTTGTTCCTCCAGATTTTGAAGCTATATCACTTATATCGCAAGTATTTGAAGCTAAATCTTGTGTATCGCATGGATTTGAAGCTAAACCCTCTACATCGCATTGATTTGCAACTAAATCACGTGTTTCGCATGGATCTGAATCTAACTCGTTTGTTTCGCCTGCTTTGATGCTATATCACTTATATTCGCAAGCATTTGATGCTAAATCATTCGTTTCGCATGGATTTGAAGCTAAGCCTTTTACTTCGCATTGATTTGAGGTTAAATCATGTGTTTCCCTTGGATTTGAAGCTGAATCGTTTTTTTCGCATGCAGTTGAATCTATATCATTTATATCGCAAGTATCTGAAATTAAATCATTTGTTTGTAATGGATTTGAAGCTAAACCTTCTACATCCCATGGATTTGAAGCTAAATCATTTGTTTCGCATGGATTTGAAGCTAAGCCTTCTACTTCGCACTAATAGGAAGCTAAATCACGTGTTTTGCATGGATTTGAAGCTAAACCTTCTACATCGCATTGATTTGAACCTAAATCATGTGTTTCGCATGTATTTGAAGCTAACTCGTTTGTTTAGCATGCAGTTGTAGCTAAATAATGTGTATCACAAGTATTTGTAGCTAAATCAATTGTTTCGCATGGATTTGAAGCTAAGCCGTCTACTTCGCATTCATTTGAAGCTAAATCATTTGCTTCGCATAGAACTGAAGCTACCTCGTTTGTTCCTCCTGCTTTTGAAGCTATATCACTTATATCGCAAGTATTTGAAGCTAAATCATATGTGTCGCATGGATTTGAAGCTGAACCTTCTACATCGAATTGATTTGAAGCTAAATCTTGTGTATCGCATGGATTTGAAGGTAAACCTTCAACATCGCATTGATTTGCAGCTAAATCATGTGTTCCGCATGGATTTGAAGCTAACTCGTTCGTTGCGCCTGCAGTTGAATCTACATCACTTATATAGCAAGTATTTGAAGCTAAATCATGTGTATCGCGTGGATTTTGAAGCTAACTCGTTTGATTAGTCTGCATTTGAAGCTATATCACTTATACCCCAAGTGTTTGAAGCTAAATCATTTGTTTCGCATGGATTTGGAGCTAAACCTTCTACATCGCATTGATTTGCAGCTAAATCATGTGTTTCGCATGGATTTGAAGCTAAACCTTCTACATCGCATTGATTTGAAGCTAACTCATGTGTTTCGCGTGGATTTGAAGGTAACTCGTTTGTTTCGCATGCAGTTGAAGCTATAACACCTATATCCCAAGTGTATGAAGCTCAATCATTTGTTTCGCATGGATTTTAAGCTAAACCGTCTACATCGCATTGATTTTAAGCTAAATCATGTGTTTCGCATGGATTTGAAGCTAACTCGTTTGTTTCGCATGCAGTTGTAGCTAAATAGTGTATATCACAAGTATTTGTAGCTAAACCATTTGTTTCGCATGGATTTGAAGCTAAACCTTCTACATCGCATTGATTTGAAGCTAAATCATGTGTATCCCATGTATTTGAAGCTAACTCGTTTGTTTCGCATGCAGTTGTAGCTAAATAATGTATATCACAAGTATTTGTAGCTAAACCATTTGTTTCGCATGGATTTGAAGCTAAGCCTTCTGCTTCGCATTGATTTGAAGCTAAATCATTTGTTTCGCGTGGAATTGAAGCTACCTCGTTTGTTCCTCCTGCTTTTGAAGCTATATCACTTATATCGCAAGTATTTGCAGCTAAATCATATGTGTCGCATGGATTTGAAGCTGAACCTTCTACATCGCATTGATTTGAAGCTAAATCTTGTAAATCGCATGGATTTGAAGCTAAACCTTCTACATCGCATTGATTTGAATCTAAATCATGTGTTTCGCATGGATTTGAAGCTAACTCGTTTGTTTCGCATGCAGTTGTAGCTAAATAATGTATATCACAAGTATTTGTAGCTAAACCATTCGTTTCGCATGGATTTGAAGCTAAGCCCTCTACTTCGCATTGATTTGAAGCTAAATCATTTGTTTCGCATGGAATTGATGCTACCTCGTTTGTTCCTCCAGATTTTGAAGCTATATCACATATATCGCAAGTATTTGAAGCTAAATCATGTGCGTCGCATGGATTTGAAGCTGAACTTTCTACATCGCATTGATTGGAAGCTAAATCTTGTGTATCGCATGGATTTGAAGCTAAACCCTCTACATCGCATTGATTTGCAACTAAATCATGTGTTTCGCATGGATCTGAAGCTAACTCGTTTGTTTCGCCTGCATTTGAAGCTATATCACTTATATTCGCAAGCATTTGATGCTAAATCATTCGTTTCGCATGGATTTGAAGCTAAACCTTCTACATCGCATGGATTTGAAGCTAAACCTTCTAGATAGCATTGATTTGTAGCTAAATCACGTGTATCCCATGTATTTGAAGCTAACTCGTTTGTTTCGCATGCAGTTGTAGCTAAATAATGTATATCACAAGTATTTGTAGCTAAATCATGTGCGTCGCATGGATTTGAAGCTGAACTTTCTACATCGCATTGATTGGAAGCTAAATCTTGTGTATCGCATGGATTTGAAGCTAAACCCTCTACATCGCATTGATTTGCAACTAAATCATGTGTTTCGCATGGATCTGAAGCTAACTCGTTTGTTTCGCCTGCATTTGAAGCTATATCACTTATATTCGCAAGCATTTGATGCTAAATCATTCGTTTCGCATGGATTTGAAGCTAAACCTTCTACATCGCATGGATTTGAAGCTAAACCTTCTAGATCGCATTGATTTGTAGCTAAATCACGTGTTTCGCATGGATTACAAGCTAAGCCTTCTACTTCGCATTAATAGGAAGCTAAAGCACGTGATTCGCTTGGATTTGAAGCTAAACCTTCTACATCGCATTCATTTGAAGCTGAAACATGTGTTTCGCGTAGATTTGAAGGTAACTCGTTTGTTTCGCATGCAGTTGTAGCTAAATAATGTATATCACAAGTATTTGTAGCTAAATAATTTGTTTCGCATGGATTTGAAGCTAAGCCTTCTACTTCGCATTGATTTGCAGCTAAATCATGTGTTTCGCATGGATTTGAAGCTAAACCTTCTACATCGCATTGATTTGAAGCTAACTCATGTGTTTCGCGTGGATTTGAAGGTAACTCGTTTGTTTCGCATGAAGTTGAAGCTATAACACCTATATCCCAAGTGTATGAAGCTCAATCATTTGTTTCGCATGGATTTGAAGCTAAACCGTCTACATCGCATTGATTTTAAGCTAAATCATGTGTTTCGCATGGATTTGAAGCTAACTCGTTTGTTTCGCATGCAGTTGTAGCTAAATAGTGTATATCACAAGTATTTGTAGCTAAACCATTTGTTTCGCATGGATTTGAAGCTAAACCTTCTACATCGCATTGATTTGAAGCTAAATCATGTGTATCGCATGTATTTGAAGCTAACTCGTTTGTTTCGCATGCAGTTGTAGCTAAATAATGTATATCACAAGTATTTGTAGCTAAACCATTTGTTTCGCATGCAGTTGAAGCTATATCACATTTATGCCAAGTGTTTGAACCTCAATCATTTGTTTCGTATGGATTTGAAGCTAAACCGTCTACATCGCATTGATTTGAAGCTAACTCATGTGTTTCGCGTGGATTTGAAGGTAACTCGTTTGTTTCGCATGCAGTTGAAGCTATAACACCTATATCCCAAGTGTGTGAAGCAAAATCATTTGTTTCGCATGGATTTGAAGCTAAACCGTCTACATCGCATTGATTTTAAGCTAAATCATGTGTTTCGCATCGATCTGAAGCTAACTCGTTTGTTTCGCATGCAGTTGTAGCTAAATAATGTATATCACAAGTATTTGTAGCTAAACCATTTGTTTCACATGGATTTGAAGCTAAGACTTCTACTCCGCATTGATTTGAAGCTAAATCATTTGTTTCGCATGGATTTGAAGCTAAACCCTCTACATCGCATTGATTTGCAACTAAATCCTGTGTTTCGCATGGATCTGAAGCTAACTCGTTTGTTTCGCATGCAGTTGTAGCTAAATAATGTATATCACAAGTATTTGTAGCTAAATCATTTGTTTCGCATGGATTTGAAGCTAAGCCTTCTACTCCGCATTGATTTGAAGATAAATCATTTGTTTCGCATGGATTTGAAGCTAAACCTTCTACATCGCATTGATTTGAAGCTAAATCATGTGTATCCCATGTATTTGAAGCTAACTCGTTTGTTTCGCATGCAGTTGTAGCTAAATAATGTATATCACAAGTATTTGTAGCTAAACCATTTGTTTCGCATGGATTTGAAGCTAAACCTACTACATCGCATTGATTTGAAGCTAAATCATTTGTTTCGCATGGAATTGAAGCTACCTCGTTTGTTCCTCCAGATTTTGAAGCTATATCACTTATATCGCAAGTATTTGAAGCTAAATCATGTGCGTCGCATGGATTTGAAGCTGAACTTTCTACATCGCATTGATTTGAAGCTAAATCTTGTGTATCGCATGGATTTGAAGCTAAACCCTCTACATCGCATTGATTTGCAACTAAATCACGTGTTTCGCATGGATCTGAATCTAACTCGTTTGTTTCGCCTGCATTTGATGCTATATCACTTATATTCGCAAGCATTTGATGCTAAATCATTCGTTTCGCATGGATTTGAAGCTAAGCCTTTTACTTCGCATGGATTTGAAGCTAAACCTTCTAGATCGCATTGATTTGTAGCTAAATCACGTGTATCCCATGTATTTGAAGCTAACTCGTTTGTTTCGCATGCAGTTGTAGCTAAATAATGTATATCACAAGTATTTGTAGCTAAACCATTCGTTTCGCATGGATTTGAAGCTAAGCCCTCTACTTCGCATTGATTTGAAGCTAAATCATTTGTTTCGCATGGAATTGAAGCTACCTCGTTTGTTCCTCCAGATTTTGAAGCTATATCACTTATATCGCAAGTATTTGAAGCTAAATCATGTGCGTCGCATGGATTTGAAGCTAAACCTTCTAGATCGCATTGATTTGTAGCTAAATCACGTGTTTCGCATGGATTACAAGCTAAGCCTTCTACTTCGCATTAATAGGAAGCTAAAGCACGTGATTCGCTTGGATTTGAAGCTAAACCTTCTACATCGCATTCATTTGAAGCTGAAACATGTGTTTCGCGTAGATTTGAAGGTAACTCGTTTGTTTCGCATGCAGTTGTAGCTAAATAATGTATATCACAAGTATTTGTAGCTAAATAATTTGTTTCGCATGGATTTGAAGCTAAGCCTTCTACTTCGCATTGATTTGTAGCTAAATCATTTGTTTCGCATGGATTTGAAGCTAAGCCTTCTACTTCGCATTGATTTGAAGCTTAATCATTTGTTTCGCATAGAACTGAAGCTACATCGTTTGTTCCGCCTGCTTTTGAAGCTATATCACTTATATCGTAAGTATTTGAAGCTAAATCATATGTGTCGCATGGATTTGAAGCTAAACCTTCTACATCGCATTGATTTGAAGCTAACTCATGTGTTTCGCGTGGATTTGAAGGTAACTCGTTTGTTTCGCATGCAGTTGGAGCTATACCACCTATATCCCAAGTGTTTGAAGCTCAATCATTTGTTTCGCATGGTTTTGAAGCTAAACCTTCTACATCGCATTGATTTTAAGCTAAATCATGTGTTTCGCATGGATTTGAAGCTAACTCGTTTGTTTCGCATGCAGTTGTAGCTAAATAATGTATATCACAAGTATTTGTAGCTAAATCATTTGTTCCGCATGGATTTGAAGCTAAGACTTCTACTCCGCATTGATTTGAAGCTAAATCATTTGTTTCGCGTGGAATTGAAGCTACCTCGTTTGTTCCTCCTGCTTTTGAAGCTATATCACTTATATCGCAAGTATTTGAAGCTAAATCATATGTGTCGCATGGATTTGAAACTGAACCTTCTACATCGCATTGATTTGAAGCTAAATCTTGTAAATCGCATGGATTTGAAGCTAAACCTTCTACATCGCATTGATTTGAATCTAAATCATGTGATTCGCATGGATTTGAAGCTAATTCGTTTGTTTCGCATGCAGTTGTAGCTCAATAATGTACATCACAAGTATTTGTAGCTAAACCATTTGTTTCGCATGGATTTGAAGCTAAGCCCTCTACTTCGCATTGATTTGAAGCTAAATCATTTGTTTCGCATGGAATTGAAGCTACCTCGTTTGTTCCTCCAGATTTTGAAGCTATATCACTTATATCGCAAGTATTTGAAGCTAAATCATGTGCGTCGCATGGATTTGAAGCTGAACTTTCTACATCGCATTGATTTGAAGCTAAATCTTGTGTATCGCATGGATTTGAAGCTAAACCCTCTACATCGCATTGATTTGCAACTAAATCACGTGTTTCGCATGGATCTGAATCTAACTCGTTTGTTTCGCCTGCATTTGATGCTATATCACTTATATTCGCAAGCATTTGATGCTAAATCATTCGTTTCGCATGGATTTGAAGCTAAGCCTTTTACTTCGCATGGATTTGAAGCTAAACCTTCTAGATCGCATTGATTTGTAGCTAAATCACGTGTATCCCATGTATTTGAAGCTAACTCGTTTGTTTCGCATGCAGTTGTAGCTAAATAATGTATATCACAAGTATTTGTAGCTAAATAATTTGTTTCGCATGGATTTGAAGCTAAGCCTTCTACTTCGCATTGATTTGAAGATAAATCATTTGTTTCGCATAGAACTGAAGCTACCTCGTTTGTTCCTCCTGCTTTTGAAGCTATATCATTTATATCGCAAGTATTTGAAGCTAAATCATATGTGTCGCATGGATTTGAAGCTAACTCATGTATTTCGCGTGGATTTGAAGGTAACTCGTTTGTTTCGCATGCAGTTGGAGCTATACCACCTATATCCCAAGTGTTTGAAGCTCAATCATTTGTTTCGCATGGATTTGAAGCTAAACCTTCTACATCGCATTGATTTGCAGCTAAATCATGTGTTTCGCATGGATTTGAAACTAACTCGTTTGTTTCGCATGCAGTTGTAGCTAAATAATGTATATCACAAGTATTTGTAGCTAAATCATTTGTTTCGCATGGATTTGAAGCTAAGCCTTCTACTTCGCATTGATTTGAAGCTTAATCATTTGTTTCGCATAGAACTGAAGCTACATCGTTTGTTCCGCCTGCTTTTGAAGCTATATCACTTATATCGTAAGTATTTGAAGCTAAATCATATGTGTCGCATGGATTTGAAGCTAAACCTTCTACATCGCATTGATTTGAAGCTAACTCATGTGTTTCGCGTGGATTTGAAGGTAACTCGTTTGTTTCGCATGCAGTTGGAGCTATACCACCTATATCCCAAGTGTTTGAAGCTCAATCATTTGTTTCGCATGGTTTTGAAGCTAAACCTTCTACATCGCATTGATTTTAAGCTAAATCATGTGTTTCGCATGGATTTGAAGCTAACTCGTTTGTTTCGCATGCAGTTGTAGCTAAATAATGTATATCACAAGTATTTGTAGCTAAATCATTTGTTCCGCATGGATTTGAAGCTAAGACTTCTACTCCGCATTGATTTGAAGCTAAATCATTTGTTTCGCATGGATTTGAAGCTAAACCTTCTACATCGCATTGATTTGAAGCTAAATCATGTGTATCCCATGTATTTGAAGCTAACTCGTTTGTTTCGCATGCAGTTGTAGCTAAATAATGTATATCACAAGTATTTGTAGCTAAACCATTTGTTTCGCATGGATTTGAAGCTGAACCTTCTACATCGCATTGATTTGCAAATGAATCATGTGTTTCGCGTGGATTTGAAGCTAACTCGTTCGTTTCGCCTGAATTTGAATCTATATCACTTATATCGCAACTATTTGAAACTAAATCATGTGTTTCGCTTGGATTTGAAGCTAAATCTTTTACATCGCATTGATTTGACGCTAACTCATGTGTTTTGCGTGGATTTGACGGTAACTCGTTTGTTTCGCATGCAGTTGGAGCTATACCACCTATATCCCAAGTGTTTGAAGCTCAATCATTTGTTTCGCATGGATTTGAAGCTAAACCTTCTACATCGCATTGATTTTAAGCTAAATCATGTGTTTCGCATGGATTTGAAGCTAACTCGTTTGTTTCGCATGCAGTTGTAGCTAAATAGTGTATATCACGAGTATTTGTAGCTAAATCATTTGTTTCGCATGGATTTGAAGCTAAGCCTGCTACTTCGCATTGATTTGAAGCTAAATCATTTGTTTCGCATAGAACTGAAGCTACCTCGTTTGTTCCTCCTGCTTTTGAAGCTATATCACTTATATCGCAAGTATTTGAAGCTAAATCATATGTGTCGCATGGATTTGAAGCTGAACCTTCTTCATCGAATTGATTTGAAGCTAAATCTTGTATATCGCATGGATTTGAAGCTAAACCTTCTACATCGCATTGATTTGCTGCTAAATCATGTGTTTCGCATGGATTTGAAGCTAACTCGTTCGTTGCGCATACAGTTAAATCTAAATAACGTATATCAAAAGTATTTGAAGCTAAACCATTTGTTTCGCATGCATTTGAAGCTAAGCCTTCTACTTCGCATTAATTGGAAGCTAAATCACGAGTTTTGCCTGGATTTGAATCTGAACCTTCTACATCGCATTGATTTGCAAATGAATCATGTGTTTCGCATGGATTTGAAGCTAACTCGTTCGTTTCGCCTGTATTTGAATCTATATCACTTATATCGCAACTATTTGTAGCAAAATCATGTGTTTCGCTTGGATTTGAAGCTAAACCTTCTACATCGCATTCATTTGAACCAATTCATGTGTTTCGCGTGGATTTGAAGGTAACTCGTTTGTTTCGCATGCAGTTGAAGTTATATCACCTTTATCCCAAGTGTTTGAAGCTCAATCATTTGTTTCACATGGATTTGAAGCTAAACCTTCTACATCGCATTGATTTGAAGCTAACTCATTTGTTTTGCATAGAACTGAATCTAAACCTTCTACATCGCATTGATTTGCAGCTAAATCATGTGTTTCGCATGGATTTGAAGCTAACTCGTTCGTTGCGCATACAGTTAAATCTCAATAACGTATATCACAAGTAATTGAAGCTAAACCATTTGTTTCGCATGGATTTGAAGCTAAGCCTTCTACTTCGCATTAATTGGAAGCTAAATCACGTCTTTCTCTTGGATTTGCAGCTAAACCTTCTACATCGCATTCATTTGAACCAATTCATGTGTTTCGCGTGGATTTGAAGGTAACTCGTTTGTTTCGCATGCAGTTGGAGCTATACCACCTATATCACAAGTGTTTGAAGCTCAATCATTTGTTTCGCATGGATTTGAAGCTAAGCCTTCTCCTTCGCATTAATTGCAAGCTAAATCACGTGTTTTGCATGGATTTGAAGCTGAACCTTCTACATCGCATTGATTTGCAAATGAATCATGTGTTTCGCATGGCTTTGAAGCTAACTCGTTCGTTTCGCCTGTATTTGAATCTATATCACTTATATCGCAAGTATTTGAAGCTAAATCATGTTTTTCGCTTGGATTTGAAGCTAAACCTTCTACATCGCATTTGTTTGAACCAATTCATGTGTTTCGCGTGGATTGGAAGGTAACTCGATTGTTTCGCATGCAGTTGAAGCTATATCACATTTATGCCAAGTGTTTGAACCTCAATCATTTGTTTCGTATGGATTTGAAGCTAAACCGTCTACATCGCATTGATTTGAAGCTAACTCATGTGTTTCGCGTGGATTTGAAGGTAACTCGTTTGTTTCGCATGCAGTTGAAGCTATAACACCTATATCCCAAGTGTGTGAAGCAAAATCATTTGTTTCGCATGGATTTGAAGCTAAACCGTCTACATCGCATTGATTTTAAGCTAAATCATGTGTCTCGCATCGATCTGAAGCTAACTCGTTTGTTTCGCATGCAGTTGTAGCTAAATAATGTATATCACAAGTATTTGTAGCTAAACCATTTGTTTCACATGGATTTGAAGCTAAGACTTCTACTCCGCATTGATTTGAAGCTAAATCATTTGTTTCGCATGGATTTGAAGCTAAACCCTCTACATCGCATTGATTTGCAACTAAATCATGTGTTTCGCATGGATCTGAAGCTAACTCGTTTGTTTCGCATGCAGTTGTAGCTAAATAATGTATATCACAAGTATTTGTAGCTAAATCATTTGTTTCGCATGGATTTGAAGCTAAGCCTTCTACTCCGCATTGATTTGAAGATAAATCATTTGTATCGCATGGATTTGAAGCTAAACCTTCTACATCGCATTGATTTGAAGCTAAACCTTCTACATCGCATTGATTTGAAGCTAAATCATGTGTATCCCATGTATTTGAAGCTAACTCGTTTGTTTCGCATGCAGTTGTAGCTAAATAATGTATATCACAAGTATTTGTAGCTAAACCATTTGTTTCGCATGGATTTGAAGCTAAGCCCTCTACTTCGCATTGATTTGAAGCTAAATCATTTGTTTCGCATGGAATTGAAGCTACCTCGTTTGTTCCTCCAGATTTTGAAGCTATATCACTTATATCGCAAGTATTTGAAGCTAAATCATGTGCGTCGCATGGATTTGAAGCTGAACTTTCTACATCGCATTGATTTGAAGCTAAATCTTGTGTATCGCATGGATTTGAAGCTAAACCCTCTACATCGCATTGATTTGCAACTAAATCACGTGTTTCGCATGGATCTGAATCTAACTCGTTTGTTTCGCCTGCATTTGATGCTATATCACTTATATTCGCAAGCATTTGATGCTAAATCATTCGTTTCGCATGGATTTGAAGCTAAGCCTTTTACTTCGCATTGATTTGAAGTTAAATCATGTGTTTCCCTTGGATTTGAAGCTGAATCGTTTTTTTCGCATGCAGTTGAATCTATATCATTTATATCGCAAGTATCTGAAATTAAATCATTTGTTTGTAATGGATTTGAAGCTAAACCTTCTACATCCCATGGATTTGAAGCTAAATCATTTGTTTCGCATGGATTTGAAGCTAAGCCTTCTACTTCGCACTAATAGGAAGCTAAATCACGTGTTTTGCATGGATTTGAAGCTAAACCTTCTACATCGCATTGATTTGAACCTAAATCATGTGTTTCGCATGTATTTGAAGCTAACTCGTTTGTTTAGCATGCAGTTGTAGCTAAATAATGTATATCACAAGTATTTGTAGCTAAATCAATTGTTTCGCATGGATTTCAAGCTAAGCCGTCTACTTCGCATTCATTTGAAGCTAAATCATTTGCTTCGCATAGAACTGAAGCTACCTCGTTTGTTCCTCCTGCTTTTGAAGCTATATCACTTATATCGCAAGTATTTGAAGCTAAATCATATGTGTCGCATGGATTTGAAGCTAACTCATGTATTTCGCGTCGATTTGAAGGTAACTCGTTTGTTTCGCATGCAGTTGGAGCTATACCACTTATATCCCAAGTGTTTGAAGCTCAATCATTTGTTTCGCATGGATTTGAAGCTAAACCTTCTACATCGCATTGATTTGCAGCTAAATCATGTGTTTCGCATGGATTTGAAGCTAACTCGTTTGTTTCGCATGCAGTTGTAGCTAAATAATGTATATCACAAGTATTTGTAGCTAAATCATTTGTTTCGCATGGATTTGAAGCTAAGCCTTCTACTTCGCATTGATTTGAAGCTTAATCATTTGTTTCGCATAGAACTGAAGCTACATCGTTTGTTCCGCCTGCTTTTGAAGCTATATCACTTATATCGTAAGTATTTGAATCTAAATCATATGTGTCGCATGGATTTGAAGCTAAACCTTCTACATCGCATTGATTTGAAGCTAACTCATGTGTTTCGCGTGGATTTGAAGGTAACTCGTTTGTTTCGCATGCAGTTGGAGCTATACCACATATATCCCAAGTGTTTGAAGCTCAATCATTTGTTTCGCATGGTTTTGAAGCTAAACCTTCTACATCGCATTGATTTTAAGCTAAATCATGTGTTCCGCATGGATTTGAAGCTAACTCGTTTGTTTCGCATGCAGTTGTAGCTAAATAATGTATATCACAAGTATTTGTAGCTAAATCATTTGTTCCGCATGGATTTGAAGCTAAGACTTCTACTCCGCATTGATTTGAAGCTAAATCATTTGTTTCGCATGGATTTGAAGCTAAACCATCTACATCGCATTGATTTGAAGCTAAATCATGTGTATCCCATGTATGTGAAGCTAACTCGTTTGTTTCGCATGCAGTTGTAGCTAAATAGTGTATATCACGAGTATTTGTAGCTAAATCATTTGTTTCGCATGGATTTGAAGCTAAGCCTGCTACTTCGCATTGATTTGAAGCTAAATCATTTGTTTCGCATAGAACTGAAGCTACCTCGTTTGTTCCTCCTGCTTTTGAAGCTATATCACATATATCGCAAGTATTTGAAGCTAAATCATATGTGTCGCATGGATTTGAAGCTGAACCTTCTTCATCGAATTGATTTGAAGCTAAATCTTGTATATCGCATGGATTTGAAGCTAAACCTTCTACATCGCATTGATTTGAAGCTAAATCATGTGTTTCGCATGGATTTGAAGCTAACTCGTTCGTTTCGCCTCCAGTTGAATCTACATCACTTATATCGCAAGTATTTGAAGCTAAATCATGTGTATCGCGTGGATTTTGAAGCTAACTCGTTTGATTAGTCTGTATTTGAAGCTATATCACATATACCCCAAGTGTTTGAAGCTAAATCATTTGTTTCGCATGGATTTGAAGGTAACTCGTTTGTTTCGCATGCAGTTGGAGCTATACCACCTATATCCCAAGTGTTTGAAGCTCAATCATTTGTTTCGCATGGATTTGAAGCTAAACCTTCTACATCGCATTGATTTTAAGCTAAACCATGTGTTTCGCATGGATTTGAAGCTAAGCCTGCTACTTCGCATTGATTTGAAGCTAAATCATTTGTTTCGCATAGAACTGAAGCTACCTCGTTTGTTCCTCCTGCTTTTGAAGCTATATGACTTATATCGCAAGTATTTGAAGCTAAATCATATGTGTCGCATGGATTTGAAGCTGAACCTACTACATCGAATTGATTTGAAGCTAAATCTTGTGTATCGCATGGATTTGAAGCTATACCTTCTACACCGCATTGATTTGCAGCTAAATCATGTTTTTCGCATGGATTTGAAGCTAACTCGTTCGTTTGGCCTGCAGTTGAATCTACATCACTTATATCGCAAGTATTTGAAGCTAAATCATGTGTATCGCGTGGATTTTGAAGCTAACTCGTTTGATTAGTCTGTATTTGAAGCTATATCACTTATACGCCAAGTGTTTGAAGATAAATCATTTGTTTCGCATGGATTTGGAGCTAAACCTTCTACATCGCATTGATTTGCAGCTAAATCATGTGTTTCGCTTGGATTTGAAGCTAACTCGTTCGTTGCGCATACAGTTAAATCTAAATAACGTATATCACAAGTATTTGAAGCTAAACCATTTGTTTCGCATGGATTTGAAGCTAAGCCTTCTCCTTCGCATTAATTGCAAGCTAAATCACGTGTTTTGCATGGATTTGAAGCTGAACCTTCTACATCGCATTGATTTGCAAATGAATCATGTGTTTCGCATGGCTTTGAAGCTAACTCGTTCGTTTCGCCTGTATTTGAATCTATATCACTTATATCGCAAGTATTTGAAGCTAAATCATGTTTTTCGCTTGGATTTGAAGCTAAACCTTCTACATCGCATTTGTTTGAACCAATTCATGTGTTTCGCGTGGATTGGAAGGTAACTCGATTGTTTCGCATGCAGTTGAAGCTATATCACATTTATGCCAAGTGTTTGAACCTCAATCATTTGTTTCGTATGGATTTGAAGCTAAACCGTCTACATCGCATTGATTTGAAGCTAACTCATGTGTTTCGCGTGGATTTGAAGGTAACTCGTTTGTTTCGCATGCAGTTGAAGCTATAACACCTATATCCCAAGTGTGTGAAGCAAAATCATTTGTTTCGCATGGATTTGAAGCTAAACCGTCTACATCGCATTGATTTTAAGCTAAATCTTGTGTATCGCATGGATTTGAAGCTAAACCCTCTACATCGCATTGATTTGCAACTAAATCACGTGTTTCGCATGGATCTGAATCTAACTCGTTTGTTTCGCCTGCATTTGATGCTATATCACTTATATTCGCAAGCATTTGATGCTAAATCATTCGTTTCGCATGGATTTGAAGCTAAGCCTTTTACTTCGCATTGATTTGAAGTTAAATCATGTGTTTCCCTTGGATTTGAAGCTGAATCGTTTTTTTCGCATGCAGTTGAATCTATATCATTTATATCGCAAGTATCTGAAATTAAATCATTTGTTTGTAATGGATTTGAAGCTAAACCTTCTACATCCCATGGATTTGAAGCTAAATCATTTGTTTCGCATGGATTTGAAGCTAAGCCTTCTACTTCGCACTAATAGGAAGCTAAATCACGTGTTTTGCATGGATTTGAAGCTAAACCTTCTACATCGCATTGATTTGAACCTAAATCATGTGTTTCGCATGTATTTGAAGCTAACTCGTTTGTTTAGCATGCAGTTGTAGCTAAATAATGTATATCACAAGTATTTGTAGCTAAATCAATTGTTTCGCATGGATTTCAAGCTAAGCCGTCTACTTCGCATTCATTTGAAGCTAAATCATTTGCTTCGCATAGAACTGAAGCTACCTCGTTTGTTCCTCCTGCTTTTGAAGCTATATCACTTATATCGCAAGTATTTGAAGCTAAATCATATGTGTCGCATGGATTTGAAGCTAACTCATGTATTTCGCGTCGATTTGAAGGTAACTCGTTTGTTTCGCATGCAGTTGGAGCTATACCACTTATATCCCAAGTGTTTGAAGCTCAATCATTTGTTTCGCATGGATTTGAAGCTAAACCTTCTACATCGCATTGATTTGCAGCTAAATCATGTGTTTCGCATGGATTTGAAGCTAACTCGTTTGTTTCGCATGCAGTTGTAGCTAAATAATGTATATCACAAGTATTTGTAGCTAAATCATTTGTTTCGCATGGATTTGAAGCTAAGCCTTCTACTTCGCATTGATTTGAAGCTTAATCATTTGTTTCGCATAGAACTGAAGCTACATCGTTTGTTCCGCCTGCTTTTGAAGCTATATCACTTATATCGTAAGTATTTGAATCTAAATCATATGTGTCGCATGGATTTGAAGCTAAACCTTCTACATCGCATTGATTTGAAGCTAACTCATGTGTTTCGCGTGGATTTGAAGGTAACTCGTTTGTTTCGCATGCAGTTGAAGCTATAACACCTATATCCCAAGTGTTTGAAGCTCAATCATTTGTTTCGCATGGTTTTGAAGCTAAACCTTCTACATCGCATTGATTTTAAGCTAAATCATGTGTTCCGCATGGATTTGAAGCTAACTCGTTTGTTTCGCATGCAGTTGTAGCTAAATAGTGTATATCACAAGTATTTGTAGCTAAACCATTTGTTTCGCATGGATTTGAAGCTAAACCTTCTAGATCGCATTGATTTGTAGCTAAATCACGTGTTTCGCATGGATTACAAGCTAAGCCTTCTACTTCGCATTAAGAGGAAGCAAAAGCACGTGATTCGCTTGGATTTGAAGCTAAACCTTCTACATCGCATTCATTTGAAGCTGAAACATGTGTTTCGCGTGGATTTGAAGGTAACTCGTTTGTTTCGCATGCAGTTGTAGCTAAATAATGTATATCACAAGTATTTGTAGCTAAATAATTTGTTTCGCATGGATTTGAAGCTAAGCCTTCTACTTCGCATTGATTTGAAGATAAATCATTTGTTTCGCATAGAACTGAAGCTACCTCGTTTGTTCCTCCTGCTTTTGAAGCTATATCACTTATATCGCAAGTATTTGAAGCTAAATCATATGTGTCGCATGGATTTGAAGCTAACTCATGTATTTCGCGTGGATTTGAAGCTAACTCGTTTGTTTCGCATGCAGTTGTAGCTAAATAATCTATATCACAAGTATTTGTAGCTAAACCATTCGTTTCGCATGGATTTGAAGCTAAGCCCTCTACTTCGCATTGATTTGAAGCTAAATCATTTGTTTCGCATGGAATTGAAGCTACCTCGTTTGTTCCTCCAGATTTTGAAGCTATATCACATATATCGCAAGTATTTGAAGCTAAATCATGTGCGTCGCATGGATTTGAAGCTGAACTTTCTACATCGCATTGATTGGAAGCTAAATCTTGTGTATCGCATGGATTTGAAGCTAAACCCTCTACATCGCATTGATTTGCAACTAAATCATGTGTTTCGCATGGATCTGAAGCTAACTCGTTTGTTTCGCCTGCATTTGAAGCTATATCACTTATATTCGCAAGCATTTGATGCTAAATCATTCGTTTCGCATGGATTTGAAGCTAAACCTTCTACATCGCATGGATTTGAAGCTAAACCTTCTAGATCGCATTGATTTGTAGCTAAATCACGTGTATCCCATGTATTTGAAGCTAACTCGTTTGTTTCGCATGCAGTTGTAGCTAAATAATGTATATCACAAGTATTTGTAGCTAAACCATTCGTTTCGCATGGATTTGAAGCTAAGCCCTCTACTTCGCATTGATTTGAAGCTAAATCATTTGTTTCGCATGGAATTGAAGCTACCTCGTTTGTTCCTCCAGATTTTGAAGCTATATCACTTATATCGCAAGTATTTGAAGCTAAATCATGTGCGTCGCATGGATTTGAAGCTAAACCTTCTAGATCGCTTTGATTTGTAGCTAAATCACGTGTTTCGCATGGATTACAAGCTAAGCCTTCTACTTCGCATTAATAGGAAGCTAAAGCACGTGATTCGCTTGGATTTGAAGCTAAACCTTCTACATCGCATTCATTTGAAGCTGAAACATGTGTTTCGCGTAGATTTGAAGGTAACTCGTTTGTTTCGCATGCAGTTGTAGCTAAATAATGTATATCACAAGTATTTGTAGCTAAATAATTTGTTTCGCATGGATTTGAAGCTAAGCCTTCTACTTCGCATTGATTTGAAGATAAATCATTTGTTTCGCATAGAACTGAAGCTACCTCGTTTGTTCCTCCTGCTTTTGAAGCTATATCATTTATATCGCAAGTATTTGAAGCTAAATCATATGTGTCGCATGGATTTGAAGCTAACTCATGTATTTCGCGTCGATTTGAAGGTAACTCGTTTGTTTCGCATGCAGTTGGAGCTATACCACCTATATCCCAAGTGTTTGAAGCTCAATCATTTGTTTCGCATGGATTTGAAGCTAAACCTTCTACATCGCATTGATTTGCAGCTAAATCATGTGTTTCTCATGGATTTGAAACTAACTCGTTTGTTTCGCATGCAGTTGTAGCTAAATAATGTATATCACAAGTATTTGTAGCTAAATCATTTGTTTCGCATGGATTTGAAGCTAAGCCTTCTACTTCGCATTGATTTGAAGCTTAATCATTTGTTTCGCATAGAACTGAAGCTACATCGTTTGTTCCGCCTGCTTTTGAAGCTATATCACTTATATCGTAAGTATTTGAAGCTAAATCATATGTGTCGCATGGATTTGAAGCTAAACCTTCTACATCGCATTGATTTGAAGCTAACTCATGTGTTTCGCGTGGATTTGAAGGTAACTCGTTTGTTTCGCATGCAGTTGGAGCTATACCACCTATATCCCAAGTGTTTGAAGCTCAATCATTTGTTTCGCATGGTTTTGAAGCTAAACCTTCTACATCGCATTGATTTTAAGCTAAATCATGTGTTTCGCATGGATTTGAAGCTAACTCGTTTGTTTCGCATGCAGTTGTAGCTAAATAATGTATATCACAAGTATTTGTAGCTAAATCATTTGTTCCGCATGGATTTGAAGCTAAGACTTCTACTCCGCATTGATTTGAAGCTAAATCATTTGTTTCGCATGGATTTGAAGCTAAACCTTCTACATCGCATTGATTTGAAGCTAAATCATGTGTATCCCATGTATTTGAAGCTAACTCGTTTGTTTCGCATGCAGTTGTAGCTAAATAATGTATATCACAAGTATTTGTAGCCAAACCATTTGTTTCGCATGGATTTGAAGCTGAACCTTCTACATCGCATTGATTTGACGCTAACTCATGTGTTTTGCGTGGATTTGACGGTAACTCGTTTGTTTCGCATGCAGTTGGAGCTATACCACCTATATCCCAAGTGTTTGAAGCTCAATCATTTGTTTCGCATGGATTTGAAGCTAAACCTTCTACATCGCATTGATTTTAAGCTAAATCATGTGTTTCGCATGGATTTGAAGCTAACTCGTTTGTTTCGCATGCAGTTGTAGCTAAATAGTGTATATCACGAGTATTTGTAGCTAAATCATTTGTTTCGCATGGATTTGAAGCTAAGCCTGCTACTTCGCATTGATTTGAAGCTAAATCATTTGTTTCGCATAGAACTGAAGCTACCTCGTTTGTTCCTCCTGCTTTTGAAGCTATATCACTTATATCGCAAGTATTTGAAGCTAAATCATATGTGTCGCATGGATTTGAAGCTGAACCTTCTTCATCGAATTGATTTGAAGCTAAATCTTGTATATCGCATGGATTTGAAGCTAAACCTTCTACATCGCATTGATTTGCTGCTAAATCATGTGTTTCGCATGGATTTGAAGCTAACTCGTTCGTTGCGCATACAGTTAAATCTAAATAACGTATATCAAAAGTATTTGAAGCTAAACCATTTGTTTCGCATGCATTTGAAGCTAAGCCTTCTACTTCGCATTAATTGGAAGCTAAATCACGAGTTTTGCATGGATTTGAATCTGAACCTTCTACATCGCATTGATTTGCAAATGAATCATGTGTTTCGCATGGATTTGAAGCTAACTCGTTCGTTTCGCCTGTATTTGAATCTATATCACTTATATCGCAACTATTTGTAGCAAAATCATGTGTTTCGCTTGGATTTGAAGCTAAACCTTCTACATCGCATTCATTTGGACCAATTCATGTGTTTCGCGTGGATTTGAAGGTAACTCGTTTGTTTCGCATGCAGTTGAAGTTATATCACCTTTATCCCAAGTGTTTGAAGCTCAATCATTTGTTTCACATGGATTTGAAGCTAAACCTTCTACATCGCATTGATTTGAAGCTAACTCATTTGTTTTGCATAGAACTGAATCTAAACCTTCTACATCGCATTGATTTGCAGCTAAATCATGTGTTTCGCATGGATTTGAAGCTAACTCGTTCGTTGCGCATACAGTTAAATCTCAATAACGTATATCACAAGTAATTGAAGCTAAACCATGTGTTTCGCATGGATTTGAAGCTAAGCCTTCTACTTCGCATTAATTGGAAGCTAAATCACGTGTTTCTCTTGGATTTGCAGCTAAACCTTCTACATCGCATTCATTTGAACCAATTCATGTGTTTCGCGTGGATTTGAAGGTAACTCGTTTGTTTCGCATGCAGTTGGAGCTATACCACCTATATCCCAAGTGTTTGAAGCTCAATCATTTGTTTCGCATGGATTTGAAGCTAAACCTTCTACATCGCATTGATTTTAAGCTAAATCATGTGTTTCGCATGGATTTGAAGCTAACTCGTTTGTTTCGCATGCAGTTGTAGCTAAAAAGTGTATATCACGAGTATTTGTAGCTAAATCATTTGTTTCGCATGTATTTGAAGCTAAGCCTGCTACTTCGCATTGATTTGAAGCTAAATCATTTGTTTCGCATAGAACTGAAGCTACCTCGTTTGTTCCTCCTGCTTTTGAAGCTATATGACTTATATCGCAAGTATTTGAAGCTAAATCATATGTGTCGCATGGATTTGAAGCTGAACCTACTACATCGAATTGATTTGAAGCTAAATCTTGTGTATCGCATGGATTTGAAGCTAACTCGTTCGTTTGGCCTGCAGTTGAATCTACATCACTTATATCGCAAGGATTTGAAGCTAAATCATGTGTATCGCGTGGATTTTGAAGCTAACTCGTTTGATTAGTCTGCATTTGAAGCTATATCACTTATACGCCAAGTGTTTGAAGATAAATCATTTGTTTCGCATGGATTTGGAGCTAAACCTTCTACATCGCATTTATTTGCAGCTAAATCATGTGTTTCGCTTGGATTTGAAGCTAACTCGTTCGTTGCGCATACAGTTAAATCTAAATAACATATATCAAAAGTATTTGAAGCTAAACCATTTGTTTCGCATGCATTTGAAGCTAAGCCTTCTACTTCGCATTAATTGGAAGCTAAATCACGAGTTTTGCATGGATTTGAATCTGAACCTTCTACATCGCATTGATTTGCAAATGAATCATGTGTTTCGCATGGATTTGAAGCTAACTCGTTCGTTTCGCCTGTATTTGAATCTATATCACTTATATCGCAACTATTTGTAGCAAAATCATGTGTTTCGCTTGGATTTGAAGCTAAACCTTCTACATCGCATTCATTTGAACCAATTCATGTGTTTCGCGTGGATTTGAAGGTAACTCGTTTGTTTCGCATGCAGTTGAAGTTATATCACATTTATCCCAAGTGTTTGAAGCTCAATCATTTGTTTCACATGGATTTGAAGCTAAACCTTCTACATCGCATTGATTTGCAGCTAAATCATGTGTTTCGCATGGATTTGAAACTAACTCGTTTGTTTCGCATGCAGTTGTAGCTAAATAATGTATATCACAAGTATTTGTAGCTAAATCATTTGTTTCGCATGGATTTGAAGCTAAGCCTTCTACTTCGCATTGATTTGAAGCTTAATCATTTGTTTCGCATAGAACTGAAGCTACATCGTTTGTTCCGCCTGCTTTTGAAGCTATATCACTTATATCGTAAGTATTTGAAGCTAAATCATATGTGTCGCATGGATTTGAAGCTAAACCTTCTACATCGCATTGATTTGAAGCTAACTCATGTGTTTCGCGTGGATTTGAAGGTAACTCGTTTGTTTCGCATGCAGTTGGAGCTATACCACCTATATCCCAAGTGTTTGAAGCTCAATCATTTGTTTCGCATGGTTTTGAAGCTAAACCTTCTACATCGCATTGATTTTAAGCTAAATCATGTGTTTCGCATGGATTTGAAGCTAACTCGTTTGTTTCGCATGCAGTTGTAGCTAAATAATGTATATCACAAGTATTTGTAGCTAAATCATTTGTTCCGCATGGATTTGAAGCTAAGACTTCTACTCCGCATTGATTTGAAGCTAAATCATTTGTTTCGCATGGATTTGAAGCTAAACCTTCTATATCGCATTGATTTGAAGCTAAATCATGTGTATCCCATGTATTTGAAGCTAACTCGTTTGTTTCGCATGCAGTTGTAGCTAAATAATGTATATCACAAGTATTTGTAGCCAAACCATTTGTTTCGCATGGATTTGAAGCTGAACCTTCTACATCGCATTGATTTGACGCTAACTCATGTGTTTTGCGTGGATTTGACGGTAACTCGTTTGTTTCGCATGCAGTTGGAGCTATACCACCTATATCCCAAGTGTTTGAAGCTCAATCATTTGTTTCGCATGGATTTGAAGCTAAACCTTCTACATCGCATTGATTTTAAGCTAAATCATGTGTTTCGCATGGATTTGCAGCTAACTCGTTTGTTTCGCATGCAGTAGTAGCTAAATAGTGTATATCACGAGTATTTGTAGCTAAATCATTTGTTTCGCATGGATTTGAAGCTAAGCCTGCTACTTCGCATTGATTTGAAGCTAAATCATTTGTTTCGCATAGAACTGAAGCTACCTCGTTTGTTCCTCCTGCTTTTGAAGCTATATCACTTATATCGCAAGTATTTGAAGCTAAATCATATGTGTCGCATGGATTTGAAGCTGAACCTTCTTCATCGAATTGATTTGAAGCTAAATCTTGTATATCGCATGGATTTGAAGCTAAACCTTCTACATCGCATTGATTTGCTGCTAAATCATGTGTTTCGCATGGATTTGAAGCTAACTCGTTCGTTGCGCATACAGTTAAATCTAAATAACGTATATCAAAAGTATTTGAAGCTAAACCATTTGTTTCGCATGCATTTGAAGCTAAGCCTTCTACTTCGCATTAATTGGAAGCTAAATCACGAGTTTTGCATGGATTTGAATCTGAACCTTCTACATCGCATTGATTTGCAAATGAATCATGTGTTTCGCATGGATTTGAAGCTAACTCGTTCGTTTCGCCTGTATTTGAATCTATATCACTTATATCGCAACTATTTGTAGCAAAATCATGTGTTTCGCTTGGATTTGAAGCTAAACCTTCTACATCGCATTCATTTGAACCAATTCATGTGTTTCGCGTTGATTTGAAGGTAACTCGTTTGTTTCGCATGCAGTTGAAGTTATATCACCTTTATCCAAGTGTTTGAAGCTCAATCATTTGTTTCACATGGATTTGAAGCTAAACCTTCTACATCGCATTGATTTGAAGCTAACTCATTTGTTTTGCATAGAACTGAAGCTAAACCTTCTACATCGCATTGATTTGCAGCTAAATCATGTGTTTCGCATGGATTTGAAGCTAACTCGTTCGTTGCGATTACAGTTAAATCTCAATAACGTATATCACAAGTAATTGAAGCTAAACCATTTGTTTTGCATGGATTTGAAGCTAAACCTTCTACTTCGCATTAATTGGAAGCTAAATCACGTGTTTCTCTTGGATTTGCAGCTAAACCTTCTACATCGCATTCATTTGAACCAATTCATGTGTTTCGCGTGGATTTGAAGGTAACTCGTTTGTTTCGCATGCAGTTGGAGCTATACCACCTATATCCCAAGTGTTTGAAGCTCAATCATTTGTTTCGCATGGATTTGAAGCTAAACCTTCTACATCGCATTGATTTTAAGCTAAATCATGTGTTTCGCATGGATTTGAAGCTAACTCGTTTGTTTCGCATGCAGTTGTAGCTAAAAAGTGTATATCACGAGTATTTGTAGCTAAATCATTTGTTTCGCATGTATTTGAAGCTAAGCCTGCTACTTCGCATTGATTTGAAGCTAAATCATTTGTTTCGCATAGAACTGAAGCTACCTCGTTTGTTCCTCCTGCTTTTGAAGCTATATGACTTATATCGCAAGTATTTGAAGCTAAATCATATGTGTCGCATGGATTTGAAGCTGAACCTACTACATCGAATTGATTTGAAGCTAAATCTTGTGTATCGCATGGATTTGAAGCTAACTCGTTCGTTTGGCCTGCAGTTGAATCTACATCACTTATATCGCAAGTATTTGAAGCTAAATCATGTGTATCGCGTGGATTTTGAAGCTAACTCGTTTGATTAGTCTGCATTTGAAGCTATATCACTTATACGCCAAGTGTTTGAAGATAAATCATTTGTTTCGCATGGATTTGGAGCTAAACCTTCTACATCGCATTGATTTGCAGCTAAATCATGTGTTTCGCTTGGATTTGAAGCTAACTCGTTCGTTGCGCATACAGTTAAATCTAAATAACGTATATCAAAAGTATTTTAAGCTAAACCATTTGCTTCGCATGCATTTGAAGCTAAGCCTTCTACTTCGCATTAATTGGAAGCTAAATCACGAGTTTTGCATGGATTTGAATCTGAACCTTCTACATCGCATTGATTTGCAAATGAATCATGTGTTTCGCATGGATTTGAAGCTAACTCGTTCGTTTCGCCTGTATTTGAATCTATATCACTTATATCGCAACTATTTGTAGCAAAATCATGTGTTTCGCTTGGATTTGAAGCTAAACCTTCTACATCGCATTCATTTGAACCAATTCATGTGTTTCGCGTGGATTTGAAGGTAACTCGTTTGTTTCGCATGCAGTTGAAGTTATATCACATTTATCCCAAGTGTTTGAAGCTCAATCATTTGTTTCACATGGATTTGAAGCTAAACCTTCTACATCGCATTGATTTGATGCTAACTCATTTGTTTTGCATAGAACTGAAGCTAAACCTTCTACATCGCATTGATTTGCAGCTAAATCATGTGTTTCGCATGGATTTGAAGCTAACTCGTTCGTTGCGCATACAGTTAAATCTCAATAACGTATATCACAAGTAATTGAAGCTAAACCATTTGTTTCGCATGGATTTGAAGCTAAGCCTTCTACTTCGCATTAATTGGAAGCTAAATCACGTGTTTCTCTTGGATTTGCAGCTAAACCTTCTACATCGCATTCATTTGAACCAATTCATGTGTTTCGCGTGGATTTGAAGGTAACTCGTTTGTTTCGCATGCAGTTGGAGCTATACCACCTATATCCCAAGTGTTTGAAGCTCAATCATTTGTTTCGCATGGATTTGAAGCTAAACCTTCTACATCGCATTGATTTTAAGCTAAATCATGTGTTTCGCATGGATTTGAAGCTAACTCGTTTGTTTCGCATGCAGTTGTAGCTAAAAAGTGTATATCACGAGTATTTGTAGCTAAATCATTTGTTTCGCATGGATTTGAAGCTAAGCCTGCTACTTCGCATTGATTTGAAGCTAAATCATTTGTTTCGCATAGAACTGAAGCTACCTCATTTGTTCCTCCTGCTTTTGAAGCTATATGACTTATATCGCAAGTATTTGAAGCTAAATCATATGTGTCGCATGGATTTGAAGCTGAACCTACTACATCGAATTGATTTGAAGCTAAATCTTGTGTATCGCATGGATTTGAAGCTAAACCTTCTACACCGCATTGATTTGCAGCTAAATCATGTGTTTCGCATGGATTTGAAGCTAACTCGTTCGTTTGGCCTGCAGTTGAATCTACATCACTTATATCGCAAGTATTTGAAGCTAAATCATGTGTATCGCGTGGATTTTGAAGCTAACTCGTTTGATTAGTCTGCATTTGAAGCTATATCACTTATACGCCAAGTGTTTGAAGATAAATCATTTGTTTCGCATGGATTTGGAGCTAAACCTTCTACATCGCATTGATTTGCAGCTAAATCATGTGTTTCGCTTGGATTTGAAGCTAACTCGTTCGTTGCGCATACAGTTAAATCTAAATAACGTATATCAAAAGTATTTGAAGCTAAACCATATGTTTCGCATGCATTTGAAGCTAAGCCTTCTACTTCGCATTAATTGGAAGCTAAATCACGTGTTTTGCATGGATTTGAATCTGAACCTTCTACATCGCATTGATTTGCAAATGAATCATGTGTTTCGCATGGATTTGAAGCTAAGCCTTCTACTTCGCATTAATTGGAAGCTAAATCACGTGTTTCTCTTGGATTTGCAGCTAAACCTTCTACATCGCATTCATTTGAACCAATTCATGTGTTTCGCGTGGATTTGAAGGTAACTCGTTTGTTTCGCATGCAGTTGGAGCTATACCACCTATATCCCAAGTGTTTGAAGCTCAATCATTTGTTTCGCATGGATTTGAAGCTAAACCTTCTACATAGCATTGATTTTAAGCTAAATCATGTGTTTCGCATGGATTTGAAGCTAACTCGTTTGTTTCGCATGCAGTTGTAGCTAAAAAGTGTATATCACGAGTATTTGTAGCTAAATCATTTGTTTCGCATGGATTTGAAGCTAAGCCTGCTACTTCGCATTGATTTGAAGCTAAATCATTTGTTTCGCATAGAACTGAAGCTACCTCGTTTGTTCCTCCTGCTTTTGAAGCTATATGACTTATATCGCAAGTATTTGAAGCTAAATCATATGTGTCGCATGGATTTGAAGCTGAACCTACTACATCGAATTGATTTGAAGCTAAATCTTGTGTATCGCATGGATTTGAAGCTAAACCTTCTACACCGCATTGATTTGCAGCTAAATCATGTGTTTCGCATGGATTTGAAGCTAACTCGTTCGTTTGGCCTGCAGTTGAATCTACATCACTTATATCGCAAGTATTTGAAGCTAAATCATGTGTATCGCGTGGATTTTGAAGCTAACTCGTTTGATTAGTCTGTATTTGAAGCTATATCACTTATACGCCAAGTGTTTGAAGATAAATCATTTGTTTCGCATGGATTTGGAGCTAAACCTTCTACATCGCATTGATTTGCAGCTAAATCATGTGTTTCGCTTGGATTTGAAGCTAACTCGTTCGTTGCGCATACAGTTAAATCTAAATAACGTATATCACAAGTATTTGAAGCTAAACCATTTGTTTCGCATGGATTTGAAGCTAAGCCTTCTCCTTCGCATTAATTGCAAGCTAAATCACGTGTTTTGCATGGATTTGAAGCTGAACCTTCTACATCGCATTGATTTGCAAATGAATCATGTGTTTCGCATGGCTTTGAAGCTAACTCGTTCGTTTCGGCTGTATTTGAATCTATATCACTTATATCGCAAGTATTTGAAGCTAAATCATGTTTTTCGCTTGAATTTGAAGCTAAACCTTCTACATCGCATTTATTTGAACCAATTCATGTGTTTCGCGTGGATTTGAAGGTAACTCGATTGTTTCGCATGCAGTTGAAGCTATATCACATTTATGCCAAGTGTTTGAACCTCAATCATTTGTTTCGTATGGATTTGAAGGTAAACCGTCTACATCGCATTGATTTGAAGCTAACTCATGTGTTTCGCGTGGATTTGAAGGCAACTCGTTTGTTTCGCATGCAGTTGAAGCTATAACACCTATATCCCAAGTGTGTGAAGCAAAATCATTTGTTTCGCATGGATTTGAAGCTAAACCGTCTACATCGCATTGATTTTAAGCTAAATCATGTGTTTCGCATCGATCTGAAGCTAACTCGTTTGTTTCGCATGCAGTTGTAGCTAAATAATGTATATCACAAGTATTTGTAGCTAAACCATTTGTTTCACATGGATTTGAAGCTAAGACTTCTACTCCGCATTGATTTGAAGCTAAATCATTTGTTTCGCATGGATTTGAAGCTAAACCCTCTACATCGCATTGATTTGCAACTAAATCATGTGTTTCGCATGGATCTGAAGCTAACTCGTTTGTTTCGCATGCAGTTGTAGCTAAATAATGTATATCACCAGTATTTGTAGCTAAATCATTTGTTTCGCATGGATTTGAAGCTAAGACTTCTACTCCGCATTGATTTGAAGCTAAATCATTTGTTTCGCATGGATTTGAAGCTAAACCTTCTACATCGCATTGATTTTAAGCTAAATCATGTGTTTCGCATGGATTTGAAGCTAACTCGTTTGTTTCGCATGCAGTTGTAGCTAAATAATGTATATCACAAGTATTTGTAGCTAAATCATTTGTTTCGCATGGATTTGAAGCTAAGCCTTCTACTTCGCATTCATTTGAAGCTAAATCATTTGTTTCGCATAGAACTGAAGCTACCTCGTTTGTTCCTCCTGCTTTTGAAGCTATATCACTTATATCGCAAGTATTTGAAGCTAAATCATATGTGTCGCATGGATTTGAAGCTGAACCTTCTACATCGAATTGATTTGCAGCTAAATCTTGTGTATCGCATGGATTTGAAGCTAAACCTTCTACATCGTATCGATTTGCAGCTAAATCATGTGTTTCGCATGGATTTGAAGCTAACTCGTGCGTTGCGCCTGCAGTTGAATCTACATCACTTATATCGCAAGTATTTGAAGCTAAATCATGTGTATCGCTTGGATTTTGAAGCTAACTCGTTTGATTAGTCTGCATTTGAAGCTATATCACTTATACCCCAAGTGTTTGAAGCTAAATCATTTGTTTCGCATGGATTTGGAGCTAAACCTTCTACATCGCATTGATTTGCAGCTAAATCATGTGTTTCGCGTGGATTTGAAGGTAACTCGTTTGTTTCGCATACAGTTAAATCTCAATAACGTATATCACAAGTATTTGAAGCTAAACCATTTGTTTCGCATGGATTTGAAGCTAAGCCTTCTACTTCGCATTGATTGGATCCTAAATCACGTGTTTTGCATGGATTTGAAGCTAAGCCTTCTACATCGCATTGATTTGCAGCTGAATCATGTGTTTCGCATGGATTTGAAGCTAACTCGTGCGTTGCGCCTGCAGTTGAATCTACATCACTTATATCGCAAGTATTTGAAGCTAAATCATGTGTATCGCTTGGATTTTGAAGCTAACTCGTTTGATTAGTCTGCATTTGAAGCTATATCACTTATAACCCAAGTGTTTGAAGCTAAATCATTTGTTTCGCATGGATTTGGAGCTAAACCTTCTACATCGCATTGATTTGCAGCTAAATCATGTGTTTCGCGTGGATTTGAAGGTAACTCGTTTGTTTCGCATACAGTTAAATCTCAATAACGTATATCACAAGTATTTGAAGCTAAACCATTTGTTTCGCATGGATTTGAAGCTAAGCCTTCTACTTCGCATTGATTGGATCCTAAATCACGTGTTTTGCATGGATTTGAAGCTAAGCCTTCTACATCGCATTGATTTGCAGCTGAATCATGTGTTTGGCATGGATTTGACGCTAACTCGTTCGTTTCTCCTGCATTTGAAACTATATCACGTATATCGCAAGTATTTGAAGCTAAATCATGTGTATCGCTTGGATTTGAAGCTAAACCTTCTACATAGCATTGATTTGAAGCTAAATTATGTGTTTCGCGTGGATTTGGAGCTAACTCGTTTGCTTCGAATGCAGTTGAAGCTAAATCATGTATATCACAACTATTTGAAGCTAAACCATTTGTATCACATGGATTTGAAGCTCTGCCTTCTTCTTCGCATTGATTTGACGCTAAATATTGTGTTTCGAATGGATTTGAAGCTAACTCGTTTGTTTCGCATGCAGTTGAAGCGAAATTATGTATATCACATGTATTTGCAGCTAAACAATTCATTCGCATGGATTTGAAGCTAAGCCTTCTACTTGGCATTGAATTGAAGCTAAATCGTATGTTTTGCATGGATTTGAATCCAACTCGTTTGTTTCTCCTGTATTTGAAGCTGTATCATTTATATCGCCCGTATTTGAAGCTAATCCATTTGTTTCGCATGGATTTGAAGCTAAGCCTTCTACATCGCATTGATTTGAAGCTAACTCATGTGTGTCGCGTATATTTGAAGGTAACTCGTTTGTTTCGCATGCAGTTGTAGCTAAATAATGTATATCGCAAGTATTTGTAGCTGAATCATTTGTTTCGCATGGATTTGAAGCTAAGCCTTCTACTTCGCATTGATTTGAAGCTTAATCATTTGTTTCGCATGGATTTGAAGCAAAACCTTCTACATCGCATTGATTTTACGCTAAATCTTATGTATCGCATTGATTTGAAGCTAATCCTTCTACTTCGCATTGAAATTTAAGCTAAATCATTTATTTCGCATGGAATTGAAGCTACCTCGTTTGTTCCACCTGCTTTTGATGCTATATCACTTATATCGCAAGTATTTGAAGCTAAATCATGTGTATCGCGTGGATTTTGAAGCAAACTCGTTTGATTAGTCTGCATTTGAAGCTATATCACTTATACCCCAAGTGTTTGAAGCTAAATCATTTGTTTCGCATCGATTTCGAGCTAAACCTTCTACATCGCATTGAATTGCAGCTAAATCATGTGTTTCGCATGGATTTGAAGCTAACTCGTTCGTTGCGCATACAGTTAAATCTCAATAACGTATATCACAAGTATTTGAAGCTAAACCATTTGTTTCGCATGGATTTGAAGCTAAGCCTTCTACTTCGCATTAATTGGAAGATAAATCACGTGTTTTGCATGGATTTGAAGCTGAACCTTCTACATCGCATTCATTTGTACCAATTCATGTGTTTCGCGTGGATTTGAAGGTAACTCGTTTGTTTCGCATGCAGTTGAATCTATATCACCTTTAACCCAAGTGTTTGAAGCTCAATCATTTGTTTCACATGGATTTCAAGCTAAACCTTCTACATCGCATTGATTTGAAGCTAACTCATGTGTTTCGCGTGGATTTGAAGGTAACTCGTTTGTTTCGCATACAGTTGGAGCTATACCACCTATATCCCAAGTGTTTGAAGCTCAATCATTTGTTTCGCATGGATTTGAAGCTAAACCTTCTACATCGCATTGATTTTAAGCTAAATCATGTGTTTCGCATGGATTTGAAGCTAACTCGTTTGTTTCGCATGCAGTTGTAGCTAAATAATGTATATCACAAGTATTTGTAGCTAAACCATTTGTTTCCCATGGATTTGAATCTAAGCCCTCTACTTCGCATTGATTTGAAGCTAAATCATTTGTTTCGCATGGAATTGAAGCTACCTCGTTTGTTCCTCCAGATTTTGAAGCTATATCACTTATATCGCAAGTATTTGAAGCTAAATCATGTACGTCGCATGGATTTGAAGCTGAACTTTCTACATCGCATTGATATGAAGCTAAATCTTGTGTATCGCATGGATTTGAAGCTAAACCCTCTACATCGCATTGATTTGCAACTAAATCATGTGTTTCGCATGGATCTGAAGCTAATTCGTTTGTTTCGCCTGCATTTGAAGCTATATCACTCATATTCGCAAGCATTTGATGCTAAATCACTCGTTTCTCATGGACTTGAAGCTAAACCTTCTACATCCCATGGATTTGAAGATAAATCATGTGTTTGGCATGGATTTGAAGCTAAACCTTATACATCGCATTGATTTGCATCTGAATCATGTTTTTCGCATGGATTTGAAGCTAACTCGTTTGTTTCGCATGCAGTTGTAGCTAAATAATGTATATCACAAGTATTTCTAGCTAAACCATTTGTTTGCATGGATTTGAAGCTAAGCCTTCTACTTCGCATTGATTTGAAGCTAAATCATTTGTTTCGCATCGATTTGAAGCTAAACCTTCTACATCGCATGGATATGATGCTAAAACTACTACATCGCATTGATTTGCAGCTAAATCATGTGTTTCGCATGGATTTGAAGCTAACTCGTTCGTTGCGCATGCAGTTAAATGTAAATAACGTATATCACAAGTATTTGAAGCTAAACCATTTGTTTCGCTTAGATTTGAAGTTAAGCCTTCTACTTCGCATTAATAGGAAGCTAAATCACGTGTTTTGCATGGATTTGAAGCTAAACCTTCTACATCGCATTGATTTAAACCTAAATCATGTGTTTCGCATGTATTTGAAGCTAACTCGTTTGTTTCGCATGCAGTTGTAGCTAAATAATGTATATCACAAGTATTTGTAGCTAAATCATTTGTTTCGCATGGATTTGAAGCTAAGCCTTCTACTTCGCATTGATTTGAAGCTAAATCATTTGTTTAGCATAGAACTGAAGCTACCTCATTTGTTCCTCCTGCTTTTGAAGCTATATCACTTATATCGCAAGTATTTGAAGCTAAATCATATGTGTCGCATGGATTTGAAGCTGAACCTTCTACATCGAATTGATTTGAAGCTAAATCTTGTGTATCGCATGGATTTGAAGCTAAACCTTCTACATCGCATTGATTTGAAGCTAAATCATGTGTTTCGCATGGATTTGAAGCTAACTCGTTCGTTTCGCCTCCAGTTGAATCTACATCACTTATATCGCAAGTATTTGAAGCTAAATCATGTGTATCGAGTGGATTTTGAAGCTAACTCGTTTGTTACGCATGCAGTTGTAGCTAAATAATGTATATCACAAGTATTTGTAGCTAAATCATTTGTTTCGCATGGATTTGAAGCTAAACCTTCTACATCGCATTGATTTGAAGCTAAATCATATGTGTCGCATGGATTTGAAGCTGAACCTTCTACATCGCATTGATTTGAAGCTAAATCTTGTAAATCGCATGGATTTGAAGCTAAACCTTCTACATCGCATTGATTTGAATCTAAATCATGTGATTCGTATGGATTTGAAGATAACTCGTTTGTTTCGCATGCAGTTGTAGCTAAATAATGTATATCACAAGTATTTGTAGCTAAACCATTTGTTTCGCATGGATTTGAAGCTAAACCTACTACATCGCATTGATTTGAAGCAAAATCATGTGTATCCCATGTATTTGAAGCTAATTCGTTTGTTTCGCATGCAGTTGTAGCTAAATAATGTATATCACAAGTATTTGTAGCTAAACCATTTGTTTCGCATGGATTTGAAGCTAAGCCCTCTACTTCGCATTGATTTGAAGCTAAATCATTTGTTTCGCATGGAATTGATGCTACCTCGTTTGTTCCTCCAGATTTTGAAGCTATATCAATTATATCGCAAGTATTTGAAGCTAAATCATGTGCGTCGCATGGATTTGAAGCTGAACTTTCTACATCGCATTGATTTGAATCTAAATATTGTGTATCGCATGGATTTGAAGCTAAACCTTCTACATCGCATTGATTTTAAGCTAAATCATGTGTTTCGCATCGATCTGAAGATAACTCGTTTGTTTCGCATGCAGTTGTAGCTAAATAATGTATATCACAAGTATTTGTAGCTAAACCATTTGTTTCGCATGGATTTGAAGCTAAGACTTCTACTCCGCATTGATTTGAAGCTAAATCATTTGTTTCGCATGGATTTGAAGCTAAGCCTTCTACTTCGCACTAATAGGAAGCTAAATCACGTGTTTTGCATGGATTTGAAGCTAAACCTTCTACATCGCATTGATTTGAACCTAAATCATGTGTTTCGCATGTATTTGAAGCTAACTCGTTTGTTTCGCATGCAGTTGTAGCTAAATAATGTATATCACAAGTATTTGTAGCTAAATCATTTGTTTCGCATGGATTTGAAGCTAAGCCGTCTACTTCGCATTCATTTGAAGCTAAATCATTTGCTTCGCATAGAACTGAAGCTACCTCGTTTGTTCCTCCTGCTTTTGAAGCTATATCACTTATATCGCAAGTATTTGAAGCTAAATCATATGTGTCGCATGGATTTGAAGCTGAACCTTCTACATCGAATTGATTTGAAGCTAAATCTTGTGTATCGCATGGATTTGAAGGTAAACCTTCAACATCGCATTGATTTGCAGCTAAATCATGTGTTCCGCATGTATTTGAAGCTAACTCGTTTGTTTCGCATGCAGTTGTAGCTAAATAATGTATATCACAAGTATTTGTAGCTAAATCATTTGTTTCGCATGGATTTGAAGCTAAGCCGTCTACTTCGCATTCATTTGAAGCTAAATCATTTGTTTAGCATAGAACTGAAGCTACCTCGTTTGTTCCTCCTGCTTTTGAAGCTATATCACTTATATCGCAAGTATTTGAAGCTAAATCATATGTGTCGCATGGATTTGAAGCTGAACCTTCTACATCGAATTGATTTGAAGCTAAATCTTGTGTATCGCATGGATTTGAAGGTAAACCTTCAACATCGCATTGATTTGCAGCTAAATCATGTGTTTCGCGTGGATTTGAAGGTAACTCGTTTGTTTCGCATGCAGTTGAAGCTATAACACCTATATCCCAAGTGTATGAAGCTCAATCATTTGTTTCGCATGGATTTGAAGCTAAACCGTCTACATCGCATTGATTTTAAGCTAAATCATGTGTTTCGCATGGATTTGAAGCTAACTCGTTTGTTTCGCATGCAGTTGTAGCTAAATAGTGTATATCACGAGTATTTGTAGCTAAATCATTTGTTTCGCATGGATTTGAAGCTAAGCCTGCTACTTCGCATAGATTTGAAGCTAAATCATTTGTTTCGCATAGAACTGAAGCTACCTCGTTTGTTCCTCCTGCTTTTGAAGCTATATCACTTATATCGCAAGTATTTGAAGCTAAATCATATGTGTCGCATGGATTTGAAGCTGAACCTTCTTCATCGAATTGATTTGAAGCTAAATCTTGTGTATCGCATGGATTTGAAGCTAAACCTTCTACATCGCATTGATTTGAAGCTAAATCATATGTTTCGCATGGATTTGAAGCTAACTCGTTCGTTTGGCCTGCAGTTGAATCTACATCACTTATATCGCAAGTATTTGAAGCTAAATCATGTGTATCGCGTGGATTTTGAAGCTAACTCGTTTGATTAGTCTGCATTTGAAGCTATATCACGTATACGCCAAGTGTTTGAAGCTAAATCATTTGTTTCGCATGGATTTGGTGCTAAACCTTCTACATCGCATTGATTTGCAGCTAAATCATGTGTTTCGCTTGCATTTCAAGCTAACTCCTTCGTTGCGCATACAGTTAAATCTAAATAACGTATATCACAAGTATTTGAAGCTAAACCATTTGTTTCGCATGGATTTGAAGCTAAGCCTTCTCCTTCGCATTAATTGGAAGCTAAATCACGTGTTTTGCATGGATTTGAAGCTGAACCTTCTACATCGCATTGATTTGCAAATGAATCATGTGTTTCGCATGGCTTTGAAGCTAACTCGTTCGTTTCGCCTGTATTTGAATCTATATTACTTATATCGCAAGTATTTGAAGCTAAATCATGTTTTTCGCTTGGATTTGAAGCTAAACCTTCTACATCGCATTGATTTGAAGCTAACTCATGTGTTTCGCGTGGATTTGAAGGCAACTCGTTTGTTTCGCATGCAGTTGAAGCTTGATAATTTATATCACAAGTATTTGTAGCTAAATCATTTGTTTCGCATGGATTTGAAGCTAAGCCTTCTACTTCGCATTGATTTGAAGCTAAATCGTTTGTTTCGCATAGAACTGAAGCTACCTAGTTTGTTCCTCCTGCTTTTGAAGCTATATCACTTATATCGCAAGTATTTGAAGCTAAATCATATGTGTCTCATGGATTTGAAGCTGAACCTACTACATCGCATGATTTAAAGCAAAATCTTGTGTATCGCATGGATTTGAAGCTAAACCTTCTACATCGCATTGATTTGAATCTAAATCATGTGTTTCGCATGGATTTGAAGCTAACTCGTTTGTTTCGCATGCAGTTGTAGCTAAATAATGTATATCACAAGTATTTGTAGCTAAACCATTTGTTTCGCATGGATTTGAAGCTGAACCTTCTACATCGCATTGATTTTAAGCTAAATCATGTGTATCCCATGTATTTGAAGCTAACTCGTTTGTTTCGCATGCAGTTGTAGCTAAATAATGTATATCACAAGTATTTGTAGCTAAACCATTTGTTTCGCATGGATTTGAAGCTGAGCCTTCTACTTCGCATTGATTTGAAGCTAAATCATTTGTATCGCGTGGAATTAAAGCTACCTCGTTTGTTCCTCCTGCTTTTGAAGCTATATCACTTATATCGCAAGTATTTACAGCTAAATCATATGTGTCGCATGGATTTGAAGCTGAACCTTCTACATCGCATTGATTTGAAGCTAAATCTTGTAAATCGCATGGATTTTAAGCTAAACCTTCTAGATCGCATTGATTTGTAGCTAAATCACGTGTTTCGCATGGATTACAAGCTAAGCCTTCTACTTCGCATTAATAGGAAGCAAAAGCACGTGATTCGCTTGGATTTGAAGCTAAACCTTCTACATCGCATTCATTTGAAGCTGAAACATGTGTTTCGCGTGGATTTGAAGGTAACTCGTTTGTTTCGCATGCAGTTGTAGCTAAATAATGTATATAACAAGTATTTGTAGCTAAATAATTTGTTTCGCATGGATTTGAAGCTAAGCCTTCTACTTCGCATTGATTTGAAGATAAATCATTTGTTTCGCATAGAACTGAAGCTACCTCGTTTGTTCCTCCTGCTTTTGAAGCTATATCACTTATATCGCAAGTATTTGAAGCTAAATCATATGTGTCGCATGGATTTGAAGCTAACTCATGTATTTCGCGTGGATTTGAAGGTAACTCGTTTGTTTCGCATGCAGTTGGAGCTATACCACCTATATCCCAAGTGTTTGAAGCTCAATCATTTGTTTCGCATGGATTTGAAGCGAAACCTTCTACATCGCATTGATTTGCAGCTAAATCACGTGTTTCGCATGGATTTGAAGCTAACTCGTTTGTTTCGCATGCAGTTGTAGCTAAATAATGTATATCACAAGTATTTGTAGCTAAACCATTCGTTTCGCATGGATTTGAAGCTAAGCCCTCTACTTCGCATTGATTTGAAGCTAAATCATTTGTTTCGCATGGAATTGAAGCTACCTAGTTTGTTCCTCCTGCTTTTGAAGCTATATCACTTATATCGCAAGTATTTGAAGCTAAATCATTCGTTTCGCATGGATTTGAAGCTAAACCTTCTACATCGCATGGATTTGAAGCTAAACCTTCTAGATCGCATTGATTTGTAGCTAAATCACGTGTATCCCATGTATTTGAAGCTAACTCGTTTGTTTCGCATGCAGTTGTAGCTAAATAATGTATATCACAAGTATTTGTAGCTAAACCATTCGTTTCGCATGGATTTGATGCTAAGCCCTCTACTTCGCATTGATTTCAAGCTAAATCATTTGTTTCGCATGGAATTGAAGCTACCTCGTTTGTTCCTCCAGATTTTGAAGCTATATCACTTATATCGCAAGTATTTGAAGCTAAATCATGTGCGTCGCATGGATTTGAAGCTGAACTTTCTACATCGCATTGATTGGAAGCTAAATCTTGTGTATCGCATGGATTTGAAGCTAAACCTTCTACATCGCATTGATTTGAAGCTAAATCATGTGTTTCGCATGGATTTGAAGCTAACTCGTTCGTTTCGCCTCCAGTTGAATCTACATCACTTATATCGCAAGTATTTGAAGCTAAATCATGTGTATCGCGTGGATTTTGAAGCTAACTCGTTTGATTAGTCTGTATTTGAAGCTATATCACATATACCCCAAGTGTTTGAAGCTAAATCATTTGTTTCGCATGGATTTGGAGCTAAACCTTCTACATCGCATTGATTTGAAGCTAAATCATGTGTTTCGCATGGATTTGAAGCTAACTCGTTCGTTTCGCCTCCAGTTGAATCTACATCACTTATATCGCAAGTATTTGAAGCTAAATCATGTGTATCGGGTGGATTTTGAAGCTAACTCGTTTGATTAGTCTGTATTTGAAGCTATATCACATATACCCCAAGTGTTTGAAGCTAAATCATTTGTTTCGCATGGATTTGGAGCTAAACCTTCTACATCGCATTGATTTGCTGCTAAATCATGTGTTTCGCATGGATTTGAAGTTAACTCGTTCGTTGCGCATACAGTTAAATCTAAATAACGTATATCAAAAGTATTTGAAGCTAAACCATTTGTTTCGAATGCATTTGAAGCTAAGCCTTCTACTTCGCATTAATTGGAAGCTAAATCACGAGTTTTGCATGGATTTGAATCTGAACCTTCTACATCGCATTGATTTGCAAATGAATCATGTGTTTCGCATGGATTTGAAGCTCACTCGTTCGTTTCGCCTGTATTTGAATCTATATCACTTATATCGCAACTATTTGTAGCAAAATCATGTGTTTCGCTTGGATTTGAAGCTAAACCTTCTACATCGCATTCATTTGAACCAATTCATGTGTTTCGCGTGGATTTGAAGGTAACTCGTTTGTTTCGCATGCAGTTGAAGTTATATCACCTTTATCCCAAGTGTTTGAAGCTCAATCATTTGTTTCACATGGATTTGAAGCTAAACCTTCTACATCGCATTGATTTGAAGCTAACTCATTTGTTTTGCATAGAACTGAAGCTAAACCTTCTACATCGCATTGATTTGCAGCTAAATCATGTGTTTCGCATGGATTTGAAGCTAACTCGTTCGTTGCGCATACAGTTAAATCTCAATAACGTATATCACAAGTAATTGAAGCTAAACCATTTGTTTCGCATGGATTTGAAGCTAAGCCTGCTACTTCGCATTAATTGGAAGCTAAATCACGTGTTTCTCTTGGATTTTGCAGCTAAACCTTCTACATCGCATTCATTTGAACCAATTCATGTGTTTCGCGTGGATTTGAAGGTAACTCGTTTGTTTCGCATGCAGTTGGAGCTATACCACCTATATCCCAAGTGTTTGAAGCTCAATCATTTGTTTCGCATGGATTTTGAAGCTAAACCTTCTACATCGCATTGATTTTAAGCTAAATCATGTGTTTCGCATGGATTTGAAGCTAACTCATTTGTTTCGCATGCAGTTGTAGCTAAATAATGTATATCACAAGTATTTGTAGCTAAACCATTTGTTTCGCATGGATTTGAAGCTAAGCCTTCTACTTCGCATTGATTTGTAGCTAAATCATTTGTTTCGCATAGAATTGAAGCTACCTCGTTTGTTCCTCCTGTTTTTGAAGCTATATCACTTATATCACAAGTATTTGTAGCTAAACCATTTGTTTCGCATGGATTTGAAACTAAGCCTTCTACTTCGCATTGATTTGAAGCTAAATCATTTGTTTTGGCATGGATTTGAAGCTAAACCCTCTACATCGCATTAATTGGAAGCTAAATCACGTGTTTTGCATGGATTTGAAGCTGAACCTTCTTCATCGCATTGATTTGCAATGAATTCTGTGTTTCGCATGGATTTGAAGATAACTCGTTCGCTTCGCCTCTATTTGAATCTATATCACTTATATCGTAAGTATTTGAAGCTAAATCATGTGTTTCGCTTGGATTTGCAACTAAACCTTCTACATCGCATTCATTTGAACCAATTCATGTGTTTCGCGTGGATATGAAGGTAACTCGTTTGTTTCGCATGCAGTTGAAGCTATATCACCTTTATCCCAAGTGTTTGAAGCTCAATCATTTGTTTCGCAATGAATTTGAAGCTAAACCTTCTACATCGCATTGATTTTAAGCTAAATCATGTGTTTTCGCATGGATTTGAAGCTAACTCGTTTGTTTCGCATGCAGTTGTAGCTAAATAGTGTATATCACGAGTATTTGTAGCTAAATCATTTGTTTCGCATGGATTTGAAGCTAAGCCTGCTACATCGCATTCATTTGAACCAATTCATGTGTTTCGCGTGGATTTGAAGGTAACTCGTTTGATTAGTCTGCATTTGAAGCTATATCACTTATACGCCAAGTGTTTGAAACTAAATCATTTGTTTCGCATGGATTTGAAGCTAAACCTTCTACCTCGCATTGATTTGAGCTAACTTATTTGTTTCGCATAGAACTGAAGCTAAACCTTCTACATCGCATTGATTTGCAGCTAAATCATGTGTTTCGCATGGATTTGAAGCTAACTCGTTCGTTGCGCCTGCAGTTGAATCTACATCACTTATATCGTATGTATTTGAAGCTAAATCATGTGTATCGCGTGGATTTTGAAGCTAACTCGTTTGATTAGTCTGCATTTGAAGCTATATCACTTATACGCCAAGTGTTTGAAACTAAATCATTTGTTTCGCATGGATTTGGAGCTAAACCTTCTACATCGCATTGATTTGCAGCTAAATCATGTGTTTCGCTTGGAGTTTAAGCTAACATGTTTGTTTCACATGCAGTTGAAGCTAAATCACGTATATCACAAGTATTTGAATGAAAATCTTTCGTTTCGCATGGATTTGAAGCTAAATCATGTGTTTCGCTTGGACTCGAAGATAAGTCGCTTGTTTCGCATGCATTTGACGCTCTACCATTTATACTGCAAGTATTTGAACCTAAATCATTCGCTTCGCATGGATTTGAAGGTAACTCGTTTGTTTCGCACGCAGTTTAAGCTATACCACTTATATCCCAAGTGTTTGAAGCTCAATCATTTGTTTCGCTTGGATTTGCAGCTAAACCTTCTACATCGCATTCATTTGAACCAATTCATGTGTTTTCGCGTGGATTTGAAGGTAACTCGTTTGTTTCGCATGCAGTTGTAGCTAAATAATGAATATCGCAAGTATTTGTAGCTAAATCATTTGTTTCGCATGGATTTGAAGCTAAGCCTTGTACTTCGCATTGATTTGAAGCTAAATCATTTGTTTCGCATAGAACTGAAGCTACCTCGTTTGTCCCTCCTGCTTTTGAAGCTATATCACTTATATCGCAAGTATTTGAAGCTAAATCATATGTGTCGCATGGATTTGAAGCTGAACCTTCTACATCGCATTGATTTGAAGCTAAATCTTGTAAATCGCATGGATTTGAAGCTAAACCTTCTACATCGCATTGATTTGAAGCTAAATCATGTGTTTCGCATGGATTTGAAGCTAACTCGTTTGTTTCGCATGCAGTTGTAGCTAAATAGTGTATATCACGAGTATTTGTAGCTAAATCATTTGTTTCGCACGGATTTGAAGCTAAGCCTGCTACTTCGCATTGATTTGAAGCTAAATCATGTGTTTCGCGTGGATTTGGAGCCAACTCGTTTGTTTCTTATGTATTTGAATCTAAGGCTTCTACTTCGCATTGATTTGAAGATAATTCATGTGTCTCGCATGGATTTGAAACTTACTCATTTGTTTCGCCTGCATTGAAGCTATATCACTTATATCGCAAGTATTTGATGCTAAATCATTTGTATTCCATGGATTTGAAGCTAAGCCTACTACTTCGCACTGATTTGAATCCAATTCATTTGTGTCGCATAGATTTGAAACTAAGTCTTCTACTTCGCATTAATATGAAGTTAAATCATGTATTTAGCATGGATTTGAAGACATATCACTTATATTCGCAAGTATTTGAAGCTAAACCGCTCTTATCGAATGGATCTGAAGCTAAGTCTTCTACTTCGCATGAATTTGAAGCTAAATCATGTGTTTGGCCTGGATTTGAAGCGAACTCGTTTGTTTCGCACGCAGTTGAAGGTAAATCATGTATATCACAAGCATTTGAAGCTAAACCATTTGTTTCGCATGGATTTGAAGAAAAGTCTTCAACTTCGCATTGATTTGAAGCTAAACCATGTGTTCGCATGAATATTAAGCTAAACAATGTGTTTCGCATGAAATTGAAGCTAACTCGGTTATTTCGCCTGCATTTGATGCTATATCACTTATATCAGAATTATCTGAAGATAAATCAATTGTTTCTCATGTAATTGAAGCTTAGCCTTCTATTTGGCATTGATTTGAAGCTAAATAATATCATTCGCATTGATTTGAATTTAACTCGTTTGTATCGAATGCAGTTGAAGCTATATCATTTATATTCGCCAGTATTTGATCCAAAATCATTCGTTTCGCATGGATTTGAAGCTAAACCTTCTACTTCGCATTGATTTGAAGCTGCATCATGTATTTCGCTTGTATTTGAAACTAACACGTTTGTTTGGCATGCAGTTGAAGCTAAATCATGTATATCACAAGTATTTGAAGATAAACCAGTTGCTTCGCATTGATTTGAAGGTAATCCTTTTACTTCGCAATGATTGGAAGCTAAATCACGTGTTTTGCATTGATTTGAAGCTAAGCCTTCTAGATCGCATTGATTTGAAGCTAAATCATGTGTTTCGCGTGGATTTGAAGGTAACTCGTTTGTCTCGCATGCAGTTCAAGTTAAATCATGTGTTTCACATGTATTTGAAGATGGACCACTTCAATCGCATGGACTTGAACCTAAGCCTCCTACTTCGCACTGATTTGCAGCTAAATCATGTGTTTCACATGGATTTGAAGTTATTCGTTTGTTTCGCATGCATTTGAAGCTTAGTCATGTGTTTTGCATGGATTTGAAGCTAACTCGTTTGTTTCGCATTCAGTTGAAGCTAAATCATGTATATCACAAGTACTTGAAGCTAAACCGTTTGAATCGGTTTGATTTGAAGCTAAACCTTCTACTTCGCATTGATTTGGATCTAAACCATCTGTTTCGCATGGATTTGAAGCTAACTCGTTTGTTTCGCATGCAGTTGAAGCTATATCACTTATATTCGCAAGTATTTGATGCTAAATCTTTCGTTTCGCATGATCTTGAATCTAAGCCTTATACTTCGAATTGATTTGAAGATAATTCATGTGTCTCGCATGGATTTGAAACTTACTCATTTGTTTCGCCTGCATTGAAGCTATATCACTTATATCGCAAGTATTTGATGCTAAATCATTTGTTTCGCATGGATTTGAAGACATATCACTTATATTCGCAAGTATTTGAAGCTAAACCGCTCGTATCGAATGGATCAGAAGCTAAGCCTTCTATTTCGCATTGATTTGAAGCTAAATAATATCATTCGCATTGATTTGAATTTAACTCGTTTGTTTCGAATGCAGTTGAAGCTATATCATTTATATTCGCCAGTATTTGATCCAAAATCATTCGATTCGCATGGATTTGAAGCTAAACCTTCTACTTCGCATTGATTTGAAGCTGCACCATGTATTTCGTTTGTATTTGAAACTAACACGTTTGTTTGGCATGCAGTTGAAGCTAAATCATGTATATCACAAGTATTTGAAGATAAACCAGTTGCTTCCCATTGATTTGAAGGTAATCCTTTTACTTCGCATTGATTGGAAGCTAAATCACGTGTTTTGCATTGATTTGAAGCTAAGCCTTCTACATCGCATTGATTTGAAGCTAAATCATGTGTTTCGCGTGGATTTGAAGGTAACTCGTTTGTTTCGTATGCATTTGAAGCTATATCACCTATATCCCAAGTGTAGGAAGCTCAATCATTTGTTTTGCATGGATTTGAAGCTAAACCTGCTCCTCCGCATTGATTGGATCCTAAATCACGTGTTTTGCATGGATTTGAAGCTAAGCCTTCTATATCGCATTGATTTGATGCTAAATCATGTGTTTTGCATGGATTTGAAGCTATCTCGTTTGTTTCGCCTGAAGTTGAATATATATCACTTATATCACAAGTATTTGAAGCATAACCATTTGTTCCGCATGGAGTTGAAGGTAAGCCTTCTACTTCGCATTGATTGGATCCTAAATCACGTGTTTTGCATGGATTTGAAGCTAAGTCTTCTACTTCGCATTGATTTGAAGCTGAATCATTAGTTTCGCATGGAATTGAAGCTACCTCGTTTGTTCCTCCTGCTTTTGAAGCTATATCACTTATATCGCAAGTATTTGAATCTAAATCATATGTGTCGCATGGATTTGAAGCTCAACCTTCTACATCGCATTAATTTGAAGCTAAGTTTTGTGTATCGCATGGATTTGAAGCTAAACCTTCTACATCGCATTGATTTGCAGCTAAATTATGTGTTTCGCATGGATTTGAAGCTAACTCGTTTGTTTCGCCTGCAGTTGAATCTACATCACTTATATCGCAAGTATTTGTAGCTAAATCATGTGTATCGCGTGGATTTTGAAGCTAACTCGTTTGTTTCGCATGCAGTTGAAGCTAAATCATGTATATGACAAGTATTTGAAGCTAAACCATTTGTTTCGCATGTATGTGAAGCTAAATCATGTGTTTACCATGACAATGAACCTAAATTATGTGTTGCCCATGGATTTGAAGCTTAATCATGTGTTTTGCATGGATTTGAAGCTAAACCTGCTCCTCCGCATTGATTTGAACCTAAGTTATGTGTTTCGCGTTGATTTGAGGGTAACTCGTTGTTTCGCATGCAGTTGAAACTAAATCATGCATTTCACAAGTATTTGAAACCGAACCATTAGATTCGCATGGATTTGAAGCTAAGCCTTCTACTACGCACTGATTTGAAGTTAAATCATGTGTTTCGCGTGGATTTGGAGCCAACTCGTTTGTTTCTCCTGTATTTAAAGCTGTATCATATATATCGCACGTATTTGAAGCTAATCCATTTGTTTCGCATGGATTTGAAGCTAAGCCTTCTACTTCGCATTGATTGGATCCTAAATCACGTGTTTTGCATGGATTTGAAGCTAATCCTTCTACATCGCATTGATTTGAAGCTAAATCATGTGTTTCCCGTGGGTTTGAAGCAAAGCCTTCTACTTCGCATTGATTGGATCCTAAATCACGTGTTTTGCATGGATTTGAAGCTAAGCCTTCTACATCGCATTGATTTGAAGCTAAATCATTTGTTTCGCGTGGATTTGAAGGTAACTCGTTTGTTTCGCATGCAGTTGAAGCTAAATCATGTCTTTCACAAGTATTTGAAGATGAACCATTTGAATCGCATGGCTTTGAACCTGAGCCTTCTATTTCGCACTGATTTGCACCTAAATAATGTGTTTCGCATGGATTTGAAGCTAAACCTTCTACATCCCATGGATTTGAAGCTAAATCATGTGCTTGGCATGGATTTGAAGCTAAGCCTTCTACTTCGCATTGATTGGATCCTAAATCACGAGTTTTGCATGGATTTGAAGCTAAGCCTTCTACATCGCATTGATTTGAAGCTAAATCATGTGTTACGCGTGGATTTGAAGGTAACTCGTTTGTTTCGCATGCAGTTGAAGTTAAATAATGTATATCACAAGTATTTGTAGCTAAACCATTTTGTTTCGCATGGATTTGAAGCTAAGCCTTCTACTTCGCATTAATTGGAAGCTAAATCACGTGTTTTGCATGGATTTGAAGCTGAACCTTCTACATCGCATTGATTTGCAAATGAATCATGTGTTTCGCATGGATTTGAAGCTAACTCGTTCGTTTCGCCTCTATTTGAATCTATATCACTTATATCGCAAGTATTTGAAGCTAAATCATGTGTTTCGCTTGGATTTGCAGCTAAACCTTCTACATCGCATTCATTTGAACCAATTCATGTGTTTCGCGTGGATTTGAAGGTAACTCGTTTGTTTCGCATGCAGTTGAAGCTATATCACCTTTATCCCAAGTGTTTGAAGCTCAATCATTTGTTTCGCATGGATTTGAAGCTAAACCATCTACATCGCATTGATTTTAAGCTAAATCATGTGTTTCGCATGGATTTGAAGCTAACTCGTTTGTTTCGCATGCAGTTGTAGCTAAATAGTGTATATCACGAGTATTTGTAGTTAAATCATTTGTTTCGCATGGATTTGAAGCTAAGCCTGCTACTTCGCATTGATTTGAAGCTATATCATTTGTTTCGCATAGAACTGAAGCTACCTCGTTTGGTCCTCCTCCTTTTGAAGCTATATCACTTATATCGCAAGTATTTGAAGCTAAATCATGTGTATCGCGTGGATTTTGAAGCTAACTCGTTCGATTAGTCTGCATTTGAAGCTATATCACTTATACGCCAAGTGTTTGAAACTTAATCATTTGTTTCGCATGGATTTGGAGCTAAACCTTCTACATCGCATTGATTTGCAGCTAAATCAGGTGTTTCGCTTGGAGTTTAAGCTAACACGTTTGTTTCACATGCAGTTGAAGCTAAATCACGTATATCACAAGTATTTGGAGCTGAACCATTCGTTTCGCATCAATATTAAGCTAAACCATGTGTTTCGCATGATTTTGAATCTAAATCATGTTTTTCACAAGTATTTGAAGCCGAACTATTAGATTCGCATGGATTTGAAGCTACCCCTTCTACTTCGCATTGATTTGAAGCTAAATCATTCGCTTCGCATGGATTTGAAGGTAACTCGTTTGTTTCGCACGCAGTTGAAGCTATACCACCTATATCCCAAGTGTTTGAAGCTCAATCATTTGTTTCACATGGATTAGAAGCTAAACCTTCTACATCGCATTGATTTGAAGCTAACTCATTTGTTTCGCATAGAACTGAAGCTAAACCTTCTACATCGCATTGATTTGAAGCTAAACCATTTGTTTCGCATTGATTTGAAGCTAAGCCATCTACTTCGCATTAATTGGAAGCTAAATCACGTGTTTTGCATGGATTTGAAGCTGAACCTCCTACATCGCATTGATTTGCAAATGAATTTTGTGTTTCGCATGGATTTGATGCTAACTCGTTCGTTCCGCCTCTATTTGAATCTATATCACTTATATCGCAACTATTTGAAGCTAAATCATGTGTTTCGCTTGGATTTGCAGCTAAACCTTCTACATCGCATTCATTTGAACCAATTCATGTGTTTCGCGTGGATTTGAAGGTAACTCGTTTGTTTCGCATGCAGTTGTAGCTAAATAATGAATATCGCAAGTATTTGTAGCTAAATCATTTGTTTCGCATGGATTTGAAGCTAAGCCTACTACTTCTCATTGATTTGAAGCTAAATCATTTGTTTCGCATAGAACTGAAGCGACCTCGTTTGTTCCTCCTCCTTTTGAAGCTATATCACTTATATCGCAAGTATTTGAAGCTAAATCACATGTGTCGCATGGATTTGAAGCTGAACCTTCTACATCGAATTGATTTGAAGCTAAATCTTGTGTATCGCATGGATTTGAAGCTAAACCTTCTACATCGCATTGATTTGCAGCTAAATCATGTGTTTCGCATGGATTTGAAGCTGAACCTTCTACATCGCATTGATTTGCACATGAATCATGTGTTTCGCATGGATTTGAAGCTAACTCGTTCGTTTCGCCTGTATTTGAATCTATATTACTTATATCGCAACTATTTGAAGCTAAATCATGTGTTTCGCTTGGACTCGAAGATAACTCGCTTGTGTCGCATGCATTTGAAGCTCTACCATTTATACTGCAAGTATTTGAAGCTAAATCATTCGCTTCGCATGGATTTGAATGTAACTCGTTTGTTTCGCACGCAGTTGAAGCTATACCACCTATATCCCAAGTGTTTGAAGCTCAATCATTTGTTTCGCTTGGATTTGAAGGTAAACCTTCTACATCGCATTGATTTGAAGCTAAATCATGTGTTTCGCATGGATTTGAAGCTAACTCGTTTGTTTCGCATGCAGTTGTAGCTAAATAATGTATATCACAAGTATTTGTAGCTAAACCATTTGTTTCGCATGGATTTGAAGCTAAGCCTTCTACTTCGCATTGATTTGTAGCTAAATCATTTGTTTCGCATAGAATTGAAGCTACCTCGTTTGTTCCTCCTGTTTTTGAAGCTATATCACTTATATCACAAGTATTTGTAGCTAAACCATTTGTTTCGCATGGATTTGAAACTAAGCCTTCTACTTCGCATTGATTTGAAGCTAAATCATTTGTTTGGCATGGATTTGAAGCTAAACCCTCTACATCGCATTAATTGGAAGCTAAATCACGTGTTTTGCATGGATTTGAAGCTGAACCTTCTTCATCGCATTGATTTGCAAATGAATTCTGTGTTTCGCATGGATTTGAAGATAACTCGTTCGCTTCGCCTCTATTTGAATCTATATCACTTATATCGTAAGTATTTGAAGCTAAATCATGTGTTTCGCTTGGATTTGCAACTAAACCTTCTACATCGCATTCATTTGAACCAATTCATGTGTTTCGCGTGGATATGAAGGTAACTCGTTTGTTTCGCATGCAGTTGAAGCTATATCACCTTTATCCCAAGTGTTTGAAGCTCAATCATTTGTTTCGCATGAATTTGAAGCTAAACCTTCTACATCGCATTGATTTTAAGCTAAATCATGTGTTTCGCATGGATTTGAAGCTAACTCGTTTGTTTCGCATGCAGTTGTAGCTAAATAGTGTATATCACGAGTATTTGTAGCTAAATCATTTGTTTCGCATGGATTTGAAGCTAAGCCTGCTACATCGCATTCATTTGAACCAATTCATGTGTTTCGCGTGGATTTGAAGGTAACTCGTTTGATTAGTCTGCATTTGAAGCTATATCACTTATACGCCAAGTGTTTGAAACTAAATCATTTGTTTCGCATGGATTTGAAGCTAAACCTTCTACATCGCATTGATTTGAGCTAACTTATTTGTTTCGCATAGAACTGAAGCTAAACCTTCTACATCGCATTGATTTGCAGCTAAATCATGTGTTTCGCATGGATTTGAAGCTAACTCGTTCGTTGCGCCTGCAGTTGAATCTACATCACTTATATCGTAAGTATTTGAAGCTAAATCATGTGTATCGCGTGGATTTTGAAGCTAACTCGTTTGATTAGTCTGCATTTCAAGCTATATCACTTATACGCCAAGTGTTTGAAACTAAATCATTTGTTTCGCATGGATTTGGAGCTAAACCTTCTACATCGCATTGATTTGCAGCTAAATCATGTGTTTCGCTTGGAGTTTAAGCTAACATGTTTGTTTCACATGCAGTTGAAGCTAAATCACGTATATCACAAGTATTTGAATGAAAATCTTTCGTTTCGCATGGATTTGAAGCTAAATCATGTGTTTCGCTTGGACTCGAAGATAAGTCGCTTGTTTCGCATGCATGTGACGCTCTACCATTTATACTGCAAGTATTTGAACCTAAATCATTCGCTTCGCATGGATTTGAAGGTAACTCGTTTGTTTCGCACGCAGTTTAAGCTATACCACTTATATCCCAAGTGTTTGAAGCTCAATCATTTGTTTCGCTTGGATTTGCAGCTAAACCTTCTACATCGCATTCATTTGAACCAATTCATGTGTTTCGCGTGGATTTGAAGGTAACTCGTTTGTTTCGCATGCAGTTGTAGCTAAATAATGAATATCGCAAGTATTTGTAGCTAAATCATTTGTTTCGCATGGATTTGAAGCTAAGCCTTGTACTTCGCATTGATTTGAAGCTAAATCATTTGTTTCGCATAGAACTGAAGCTACCTCGTTTGTCCCTCCTGCTTTTGAAGCTATATCACTTATATCGCAAGTATTTGAAGCTAAATCATATGTGTCGCATGGATTTGAAGCTGAACCTTCTACATCGCATTGATTTGAAGCTAAATCTTGTAAATCGCATGGATTTGAAGCTAAACCTTCTACATCGCATTGATTTGAAGCTAAATCATGTGTTTCGCATGGATTTGAAGCTAACTCGTTTGTTTCGCATGCAGTTGTAGCTAAATAGTGTATATCACGAGTATTTGTAGCTAAATCATTTGTTTCGCACGGATTTGAAGCTAAGCCTGCTACTTCGCATTGATTTGAAGCTAAATCATGTGTTTCGCGTGGATTTGGAGCCAACTCGTTTGTTTCTCCTGTATTTGAAGCTGTATCATATATATCGCACGTATTTGAAGCTAATCCATTTGTTTCGCATGGATTTGAAGCTAAGCCTTCTACTTCGCATTGATTGGATCCTAAATCACGTGTTTTGCATGGATTTGAAGCTAAGCCTTCTACTTCGCATTGATTTGAATCTAAATCATGTGTTTCGCGTGGATTGGAAGTAAAGCCTTCTACTTCGCATTGATTGGATCCTAAATCACGTGTTTTGCATGTATTTGAAGCTAAGCCTTCTACATCGCATTGATTTGAAGCTAAATCATTTGTTTCGCGTGGATTTGAAGGTAACTCGTTTGTTTCGCATGCAGTTGAAGCTAAATCATGTCTTTCACAAGTATTTGAAGATGAACCATTTGAATCGCATGGCTTTGAACCTGAGCCTTCTATTTCGCACTGATTTGCACCTAAATAATGTGTTTCGCATGGATTTGAAGCTAAACCTTCTACATCCCATGGATTTGAAGCTATATCATGTGCTTGGCATGGATTTGAAGCTAAGCCTTCTACTTCGCATTGATTGGATCCTAAATCACGAGTTTTGCATGGATTTGAAGCTAAGCCTTCTACATCGCATTGATTTGAAGCTAAATCATGTGTTACGCGTGGATTTGAAGGTAACTCGTTTGTTTCGCATGCAGTTGAAGTTAAATAATGTATATCACAAGTATTTGTAGCTAAACCATTTTGTTTCGCATGGATTTGAAGCTAAGCCTTCTACTTCGCATTGATTGGATCCTAAATCACGTGTTTTGCATGTATTTGAAGCTAAGCCTTCTACATCGCATTGATTTGAAGCTAAATCATTTGTTTCGCGTGGATTTGAAGGTAACTCGTTTGTTTCGCATGCAGTTGAAGCTAAATCATGTCTTTCACAAGTATTTGAAGATGAACCATTTGAATCGCATGGCTTTGAACCTGAGCCTTCTATTTCGCACTGATTTGCACCTAAATAATGTGTTTCGCATGGATTTGAAGCTAAACCTTCTACATCCCATGGATTTGAAGCTATATCATGTGCTTGGCATGGATTTGAAGCTAAGCCTTCTACTTCGCATTGATTGGATCCTAAATCACGAGTTTTGCATGGATTTGAAGCTAAGCCTTCTACATCGCATTGATTTGAAGCTAAATCATGTGTTACGCGTGGATTTGAAGGTAACTCGTTTGTTTCGCATGCAGTTGAAGTTAAATAATGTATATCACAAGTATTTGTAGCTAAACCATTTTGTTTCGCATGGATTTGAAGCTAAGCCTTCTACTTCGCATTAATTGGAAGCTAAATCACGTGTTTTGCATGGATTTGAAGCTGAACCTTCTACATCGCATTGATTTGCAAATGAATCATGTGTTTCGCATGGATTTGAAGCTAACTCGTTCGTTTCGCCTGTATTTGAATCTATATCACTTATATCGCAACTATTTGAAGCTAAATCATGTGTTTCGCTTGGATTTGAAGCTAAACCTTCTACATCGCATTCATTTGAACCAATTCATGTGTTTCGCGTGGATTTGAAGGTAACTCGATTGTTTCGCATGCACTTGAAGCTATATCACCTTTATCCCAGGTGTTTGAAGCTCAATCATTTGTTTCACATGGATTTCAAGCTAAACCTTCTACATCGCATTGATTTGAAGCTAACTCATTTGATTCGCTTATAACTGAAGCTAAACCTTCTACATCGCATTGATTTGCAGCTAAATCATGTGTTTCGCTTGGATTTGAAGCTAACTCGTTCGTTGCGCATACAGTTAAATCTAAATAACGTATATCACAAGTATTTGAAGCTAAACCATTTGTTTCGCATGGATTTGAAGCTAAGCCTTCTCCTTCGCATTAATTGGAAGCTAAATCACGTGTTTTGCATGGATTTGAAGCTGAACCTTCTACATCGCATTGATTTGCAAATGAATCATGTGTTTCGCATGGCTTTGAATCTAACTCGTTCGTTTCGCCTGTATTTGAATCTATACCACTTATATCGCAGGTATTTGAAGCTAAATCATGTGTTTCGCTTGAATTTGAAGCTAAACCTTCTACATCGCATTCATTTGAACCAATTCATGTGTTTCGCGTGGATCTGTAGGTAACTCGATTGTTTCGCATGCAGTTGAAGCAATATCACATTTATCCCAAGTGTTTGAAGCTCAATCATTTGTTTCGTATGGATTTGAAGCTAAACCTTCTACATCGCATTGAGTTGAAGCTAACTCATGTGTTTGGCGTGGATTTGAAGGTAACTCGTTTGTTTCGCATGCAGTTGAAGCTATAACACCTATATCCCAAGTGTGTGAAGCTCAATCATTTGTTTCTCATGGATTTGAAGCTAAACCGTCTACATCGCATTGATTTTAAGCTAAATCATGTGTTTCGCATGGATTTGAAGCTAACTCGTTCGTTTCGCCTCCAGTTGAATCTACATCACTTATATCGCAAGTATTTGAAGCTAAATCATGTGTATCGCGTGGATTTTGAAGCTAACTCGTTTGATTAGTCTGTATTTGAAGCCATATCACATATACCCCAAGTGTTTGAAGCTAAGTCATTTGTTTCGCATGGATTTGGAGCTAAACCTTCTACATCGCATTGATTTGCTGCTAAATCATGTGTTTCGCATGGATTTGAAGCTAACTCGTTCGTTGCGCATACAGTTAAATCTAAATAACGTATATCAAAAGTATTTGAAGCTAAACCATTTGTTTCGCATGGATTTGAAGCTAAGCCTTCTACTTCTCATTGACATCAAGCTAAATCATGTGTTTCGCATTGATTTGAAGCTAAATCATGTGTATTGCATTGATTTGAAGCTGATTCTTTTGTCTCGCATGGAGTTGAATATAAATCTCGTTTATCACAAGTATGTGAAGCAAATCCATTTGTTTCGCAAGTATTTAAAGCTAAATCATTCGGTTCGTATGGGGTTGAAGCTAAGCCTTCTACTTCGTATTGATTTGAACCCAAATCATGTGTTTCGCATGGATCTGTAGCTAACTCGTTTGTTTCGCCTGCGTTTGCAGCTACGTCACTTATATTCGCAAGTAATTGTAGCTAAATCTTTCGTTTCGCATGGATTTGAAGCTAAGCCTTCTAATTCGCATTGTTTTGAAGCTAAATAATGTGTTTCTCGTGGATTCGGAGCTAACTCGTTTGCTTCGAATGCAGTTGAAGCTAAATCATGTATATCACAAGTATTTGAAGCTAAACAATTTGTTTCGCATGGATTTGAAGCTAAGCTTCTACTTCGCCTTGATTGGAAGCTACATCATGTGTTCTACATGGATTTGAAGCTAACTCGTTTGATTCGTCTGCATTTGAAGCTATATCACTTATATCGCAAGTATTTGAAGCTAGATCATTTGTATCGCATGGATTTGAAGCTAATCCATCTACATCGCATTGATTTGAAGCTAAATCAAGTGTTTCGCTTGGATTTGTAGCTAAACCTTCTAGATCGCGTTCATTAGCATCTAAATCATGTGTTTTGCATGGATTTGAAGCTAACAAGTTCGTTTCGCCAGCATTTGAAGCTATATCACTTATATCGCAAGTATATGAAGCTAAATCATTTGTTTTGCATGGATTTGAAGCTAAACATTCTACATCGCATTGATTTGCAGGTAATCATGTGTTTCGCATGGATTTGAAGCTAATCCTTCTACTTCGCATTGATTTGAAGCTAAGTCATGTGTTTCGCATGGATTTTGAAGCTAACTCGTTTGATTCGCATAGAACTGAAGCTACCTCGTGTGTTCCTCCTCATTTTGAAGCTATATCACTTATATCGCAACTATTTGAAGCTAAATCATATGTGTCGCATGGATTTGAAGCTGAACCTTCTACATCGAATTGATTTGAAACTAAATCTTGTGTATCGCATGGATCCGAAGCTAAACCTTCTACATCGCATTGATTTGAATCTAAATCATGTGTTTCGCATGGATTTGAAGCTAACTCGTTCGTTTCGCCTGCAGTTGAATCTACATCACTTATATCGCAAGTATTTGAAGCTAAATCATGTGTATCGCGTGGATTTTGAAGCTAACTCGTTTGATTAGTCTGCATTTGAAGCTATATCACTTATACCCCAAGTGTTTGAAGCTAAATCATTTGTTTCGCATGGATTTGGAGCTAAACCTTCTACATCGCATTGATTTGCAGCTAAACCATGTGTTTCGCATGGATTTGAAGCTAACTCGTTCGTTGCGCATACAGTTAAATCTCAATAACGTATATCACAAGTATTTGAAGCTAAACCATTTGTTTCGCACGGATTTGAAGCTAAGCCTTCTACTTCGCATTAATTGGAAGATAAATCACGTGTTTTGCATGGATTTGAAGCTGAACCTCCTACATCGCATTGATTTGCAAATGAATCATGTGTTTCGCATGGATTTGAAGCTAACTAGTTCGTTTCGCCTGTATTTGAATCTATATCACTTATATCGCAACTATTTGAAGCTAAATCATGTGTTTCGCTTGGATTTGAAGCTAAACCTTCTACATCGCATTCATTTGAACCAATTCATGTGTTTCGCGTGGATTTGAAGGTAACTCGTTTGTTTCGCATGCAGTTGAAGCTAAATAATGTATATCACAAGTATTTGTAGCTAAATCATTTGTTTCGCATGGATTTGAAGCTAAGCCTTCTACTTCGCATTGATTTGAAGCTAAATTATTTGCTTCGCATAGAACTGAAGCTACCTCGTTTGTTCCTCCTGCTTTTGAAGCTATATCACTTATATCGCAAGTATTTGAAGCTAAATCATATGTGTCGCATGGATTTGAAGCTGAACCTTCTACATGGCATTGATTTGCAAATGAATCATGTGTTTCGCATGGATTTGAAGCTAACTCGTTCGTTTCGCCTGTATTTGAATCTATATCACTTATATCGCAACTATTTGAAGCTAAATCATGTGTTTCGCTTGGATTTGAAGCTAAACCTTCTACATCGCATTCATTTGAACCAATTCATGTGTTTCGCGTGGATTTGAAGGTAACTCGTTTGTTTCGCATGCAGTTGAAGCTATATCACCTTTAACCCAAGTGTTTGAAGCTCAATCATTTGTTTCACATGGATTTGAAGCTTAACCTTCTACATCGCATTGATTTGAAGCTAACTCATGTGTGTCGCGTGGATTTGAAGGTAACTCGTTTGTTTCGCATGCAGTTGTAGCTAAATAATGTATATCACAAGTATTTGTAGCTGAATCATTTGTTTCGCATGGATTTGAAGCTAAGCCTTCTACTTCGCATTGATTTGAAGCTTAATCATTTGTTTCGCATGGATTTGAAGCTAAACCTTCTACATCGCATGGATTTGAAGCTAAACCTTCTAGATCGCATTGATTTGTAGCTAAATCACGTGTTTCGCATGGATTAGAAGCTAAGCCTTCTACTTCGCATTAATAGGAAGCTAAAGCACGTGATTCGCTTGGATTTGAAGCTAAATCTTCTACATCGCATTCATTTGAAGCTGAAACTTGTGTTTCGCGTGGATTTGAAGGTAACTCGTTTGTTTCGCATGCAGTTGAAGCTATATCACCTTTATCCCAAGTGTTTGAAGCTCAATCATTTGTTTCGCGTGGATTTGAAGCTAAACCTTCTACATCGCATTGATTTGAAGCTAAATCTTGTGTATCGCATGGATTTGAAGCTAAACCTTCTACATCGCATTGATTTGAAGCTAAATCATGTGTTTCGCATGGATTTGAAGCTAACTCGTTTGTTTCGCATGCAGTTGTAGCTAAATAATGTATATCACAAGTATTTCTAGCTAAACCATTTGTTTCGCATGGATTTGAAGCTAAGCCTTCTACTTCGCATTGATATCAATCTAAATCATGTGTTTCGCTTGGATTTGAAACTCACACATTTGTTTCGTATGCACTTGAAGCTAAATCATGTATATCACAAGAATTTGAAGTTAAACCATTTGTTCCGCCTGGATTTGAAGCTAAGCCGTCTACTTCTCATTGACATCAAGCTAAATCATGTGTTTCGCATTGATTTGAAGCTGAATCATGTGTTCCGCACGGGTTTGAAGTTAACTCGTTTGTTTCGCCTGCATTTGAAGCCATATCACATATATCGCAAGTATTAAAAGCTAGATCATTTGTATCGCATGGATTTGAAGCTAAGCCTTCTACTTCTCATTGACATCAATCTAAATCATGTGTTTCGGATTGATTTGAAGCTAAATCATGTGTATTGCATTGATTTGAAGCTGATTCTTTTGTCTCGCATGGAGTTGAATATAAATCACGTTTATCACAAGTATCTGAAGCAAATCCATTTGTTTCGCAAGTATTTAAAGCTAAATCATTCGGTTCGTATGGGGTTGAAGCTAAGCCTTCTACTTCGTATTGATTTGAACCCAAATCATGTGTTTCGCATGGATCTGTAGCTAACTCGTTTGTTTCGCCTGCGTTTGCAGCTACGTCACTTATATTCGCAAGTAATTGTAGCTAAATCTTTCGTTTCGCATGGATTTGAAGCTAAGCCTTCTAATTCGCATTGTTTTGAAGCTAAATAATGTGTTTCTCGTGGATTCGGAGCTAACTCGTTTGCTTCGAATGCAGTTGAAGCTAAATCATGTATATCACAAGTATTTGAAGCTAAACAATTTGTTTCGCATGGATTTGAAGATAAGACTTCTACTTCGCCTTGATTGGAAGCTAAATCATGTGTTCTACATGGATTTGAAGCTAACTCGTTTGATTCGTCTGCATTTGAAGCTATATCACTTATATCGCAAGTATTTGAAGCTAGATCATTTGTTTCGCATGGATTTGAAGCTAATCCATCTACATCGCATTGATTTGAGGCTAAATCAAGTGTTTCGCTTGGATTTGTAGCTAAACCTTCTAGATCGCGTTCATTAGCATCTAAATCATGTGTTTTGCATGGATTTGAAGCTAACAAGTTCGTTTCGCCAGCATTTGAAGCTATATCACTTATATCGCAAGTATATGAAGCTAAATCATTTGTTTTGCATGGATTTGAAGCTAAACATTCTACATCGCATTGATTTGCAGGTAATCATGTGTTTCGCATGGATTTGAAGCTAATCCATCTACTTCGCATTGATTTCAAGCTAAGTCATGTGTTTCGCATGGATTTTGAAGCTAACTCGTTTGATTCGTCT